>NC_069007.1:21840659-21841449 GCF_001194135.2 Octopus bimaculoides
ATAATAATAAAACTATATATATATATATATAACAAACATACACATGCATAAATATATAAACATACACATATGTATGTATATGTATGTATGCATATGTGTGTGTGTTAATATATATTTAAAACAAACAGACGAATCAACTATGAAAAACAATACAAAATGTAAAACAAACAAAAACAAAACTAATTAAAGTTGTTAAGTTAAAATGTGGAAAACCTTTTAATGTTAAATATAAAGTGGTTAAGCTAATAAAACAATATGGTTGTAACATGTAAATTTAAGGAGTCTGTTGCTCTTCACAACAGTGTGTTTGGCTCACAGTCATAAGGTCACAAGTTCAATTCCCAGTGGCACATTGTGTCCTTGAGCAAGACACTTTATTCCATGTTGCTCCAGTCCACTCAGCTGGCAAGAAGGAGTTATACCTGTAATTCAATGGGGCCAGCCTTGTCACATTGTGTCGTGCTGAATCTCCCTGAGAAATACGTTAAGAGTACACATGTCTGTGGAGCGCTCAGCCACTTGCATATTAATTTCATGAGCGAGCTATTTTGTCGATCAGATCAACTGAACCCTCGTCATAGTAACCAACAGAGTTCCAGTTTTAACTCTTTACATAGTCTGCATGGTACCCTAAACCAAGACACTGTACTATCCACAGGGTACTCTAAACCAAGACACTGTACTATCTACAGGGTACCCTAAACCAAGACACTGTACTATCCACAGGGTACCCTAAACCAAGACACTGTACTATCCACAGGGTACCCTAAACCAAGACACTGTACTATCT
>NC_069007.1:21841797-21844347 GCF_001194135.2 Octopus bimaculoides
TGGTACCCTAAACCAAGACACTGTACTATCCACAGGGTACTCTAAACCAAGACACTGTACTATCTACAGGGTACCCTAAACCAAGACACTGTACTATCCACAGGGTACTCTAAACCAAGACACTGTACTATCTACAGGGTACTCTAAACCAAGACACTGTACTATCTACAGGGTACCCTAAACCAAGACACTGTACTATCCACAGGGTACCCTAAACCAAGACACTGTACTATCCACAGGGTACCCTAAACCAAGACACTGTACTATCTACAGGGTACCCTAGACTGAAGGACTAGCTTAGATGAAGATTTTTATCCTCTTTTACAGTTGATACTGTACATCCCTGACTGTATCTTATACCAAGTCACTCTACCCTCAGCAAAAGTCAGTGTAGTACCCCCATTGAATATAAACAATAATAAACAAACAAAAACAATTAACCTCCCCTCCCCCCAGCCACTACCACCAACCTTATTAATTAGTATTAACTCGAACAAGTGAACTGTGGCATCTAAAGGTCTCTGTTTGGAGAGTCAACCTACCTAAAAATGTTAACATTGCAATATTCCTGGAAATTTGTAAGAGATAAAAGGAAGTGATTACTCCAGGTAAAGACTTAACACAGGTGTGTAAACAAACAGAATGCGAATAAACAAATACAGAAAACAAGCAAAAGAACAAGAGAAAAATAAAAGTAAAAACAATTACGGGTACATGTTAAAAAAAATAGGGCCCCTCCCCACTCAATTCCCATCAGGTCTTTACTAGCTTCTCCCCCCCCCCCCTGGGGTAGCCATGTTTCTCTTCTAATACAAGATAGCTTTTCTGTCCCTCAATAATACCCTTCCCCCCACCAGCTGAGAGGGTCTTGTCTTGCAAGTCACCTGGTAACCCCACTGCTGCTTGTGTTATGTAAATGAAAAGCACCCAGTATGGCCTGTACAGTGTTTGCAGTTAGGAAGGACGGCGGGACACAGAAACGATGCCAAAACTAACAGCAGAGTCTTGTGCAGTCTTCTGACATGCCAATTCCCGTCCAACCCATGTCAGCATGGAAATCGGATTTTAAATGATAGTGAATGATCCCAAGCAAAATTAAGGAGTCACACTTGAAAAATAAATGTAAGGAGATTTATTATAAGGTAAAGTTATGTCCCTGAGTCATGCCGACTCATAAGGGCCCGTTTCTTGGTTTCCATGGCGTATAGATTTTCCACCTGGACGGGATGCTGGTCTGTCGCAGGATTATTCATTTTTGCCAGCTGAGCAACATGAAATGAAAGGTTTTGCTCAAGAATACAATGCGTTACCCAGTCCAGGAATCGAAACTACAATCCATGTAAGAGCTCTCAATAGTTCTATCTTTGAAATATCTACGGGAGTCCTCAGTAACCCAGTTCCCTCATTCAACACAACAGCTGTGGGATGGAAGAGGCCTTGTGACAGGCCATGCAGCAGATGGTTGGACGGGATTAGGGGAAGATCCCCAGAGGCTTGACATCACCTTGGAGGATGGAGAGGGGCTGGTATGGGACCGCCAGTAATGGAGAGCACTAGTGAACTTGGTTGGCTCTACCCATGATGATGTCTTTGGGACCACTAACCTGGGACGACCCCAGCCCCATCAAACAAGAGTGTGAAGCAAGCAAGCAGCAATCCTACCTTTAAAATACATATAAGAGCTCACCAATAGTCTCACCTGCATATAAGAGCTCTTAAAATAGGTCCAAGAGCTCTCCCCATAATCCTACCTACATATAAGGGCTCTCACCCTTAAAATAGGTCTAAGAACCCTCAGCAAACCAACCTGTAAAATACCTCTCAATACCCCCTGATTTACAAATACACAAATGAATGCCCAATCATAAACATCTGAGGAATCAATCCCTTTGGGGCTCTTGAGAATACTGTCTCCTACATAGACATGGCACCAGTTATTCCAAGAGCTTTACTGGTTTAAGGATGAGGATTTCTTAAGGTTAAAACAGTTATAAAATATCTAATAACAATACTTACCCATTTTGAGCAATGCTTGATTGGTCGTAGCCAACAGGTATTCCCTACAAGGAGCAGAAAGAGTGGCGAGTTTAGTTTCTGGTTATACAAAACAAACAAACCATGATGATTGTGATCATCTTGCAACAATTTCCCCTTGCTTATTCAACTTTACATTATCAAATAAATAATTCTAATGAAACAAACACAAGCTAATGTCGTCATCATCATCTGGCTGAACTTGCTTAGCCATTTTTTGACCTGTACACACCATCCATCTTGGTCCTGCATTAGTTGAGGAAGGTTTTTGGGGAGGCATCCACCGTCTCCGAGGAGTTGATCCACATATGTTATATTCGGACGACCATCATGATTATGGCCATGCTTTGGCATTCATAGCAGTGGGTCACTTGCCAGCTCTTGTTTAACTCCCCAGCAATGTCCTGCAAAGCACAAGCGCTTTCCTTTTATAATGTTGGAAACAGGCAGGAGATCTCCATACAGTTGTTTCATGGTGGAATGAGTTCTACAAGATACGGTTAAGACTACTCTTAA
>NC_069007.1:21844375-21857067 GCF_001194135.2 Octopus bimaculoides
GGGTAGATGACAGTTATTATGCAGGAATAATACAAATGAAAAATAAGTTGCTTCAGGTTTCAAGTTCAGTGAGCCCTACTAACCACCCCCTCCCCACTGCCACAATTCTGTTGTGGTGGGCAGGTCTTCTCGAGCACAGCAAATGAGCTTTCAAGCATCTACAAGTTGGTGCTCATTTTCTGGTCAATCTGCCATCATTTGGCAAAGGTCTTCATTGGTGACGTTAGAGCAGTGGGGGTGAAATATACTGTCATGATAATGCAATGGGCGAAAAGAAGTTGTTTGTCAGAGATAGAGAAGGGCATATTATTATCTCAGAGAAAGCAGGAATCAGACAGGGCTAGTTATTCATGTGGGAATCCATGTTGGAAAGCAAGAGTTAAAAGAAAGAAGGAATACTCACAGTTACATAGCTATAATTGTTGGCATCAGCCCTTTCTGTCCAGGAACGGTTTTGTTGATATTGAGCTTTTTTTTTACTGCCACCATCAGCAAATTTTACCAAAAGAGGCTCATTGCCACCTGTTAAAGACAAAAACAAAAGGCTTTGAAGGAAAAAAAATACAAATATCAGTCACTTTTCTTCTTCTTCATCATCATCACTGTCACCATCATCAACAACATCACCACCACCATTTAGCATTTGTTTTGAATGCTGGCATGGGATGAACAGATTGATAAGGGCTGACAAGCCAAAGGGCTGTGCCAAACTCCAGTTGTCTGCTTTGGCATGGTTTCTACTGCTGGGTGCCGTTTCTAATGCAAACCACTTGGGTGCTTTTTATGTGGCACCAGCACTAGTGAGGTTCACTCAAATAATTTGCAAGGCAGGACCTTCAGCCGAGTGATGATGGTGTTGTGGAGAGACTAGCATTGTAGAAAGTGGCTTTGTGCCTGGTGATGAAAAGTATAAAGTATGATAGAGGGACAGAAACAGGTGCCATGCTGTAGAGACACATGACTGTCCTAGTTGTAATACAGAAAATAAAATAAAAACAGAAGAGAGGAGGTAAATTATGATTTCATTCAACACATTCCCCTCTCAGATTCACACACTTATTGCAGCAGTCCTTCTGCTTTTCTAAGGCCTGTAAAAGAAGTTGGAAGGTTGGGCCTCCAGCCAGGCCTTTCGCGATGCCTTTAAAGCCAGGAACTTTTCAGCACCCCCTCGTACAAATCTACAGGCGTCAGCCAGCAGCGAAAGTGAAACAAAATGGACGAGTGATTCCTTGGTTTACAATCTCCAGTTCAATTCCTGCTATTGGTAAAAGACAGACGCAACAATACTGCGAGCTGGCATTCCATAGTTAATCATCATCATCATCATCAACAACAAAAGATATGCTTACCTGCCAAAATTTTGGAATTAAAGTTTTGAATAATCTGTTCACATTTTTCTTTGCTCTCCATCCGTGCAAACCCTACCCCTCTACTCTGGCCATCCAATTTCCGTAAAATCCTTGTCGAAATCACAGTTCCATATTCCTTGAACAAATTCTCCAAGTGTTCTTCAGTGAAATATGGCGGAAGATTGGCAATATACAAATTGGTCGGATCTTGTTCTTGTTGCTGCAAAGTAGACAAAAGAGGAGAATGGTGGGGAAAAAGGGAAATGAAACTAGAATTAATTAATAATAATAATAGTAATAATGGTTTCAGATTTTGCTACAAGGGCAGCAACTTTGGGGGAGGGGCTGAGTCGATTACATTGACCCCAGTGCATAACTGGTACTTATTTCATCAACTGTGAAAGGATGAAAGGCAAAGTCAACCTTGGAATAATAATAATAATAATGATTTCTTTTAATATACCAACAAAAACAACAACAATCCCTTCTGCTTTAGGTACAAGGCTTGAAATTTTGGTGGGAAGGTGTAGGTCAATTACATCAACCCCAGTGCGTAACTGGTACTTATTTTATCAACCTCAAAAAAGGTGAAAGGCAAAGTTGACCTTGGCGGGATTTGAACTCAGAACGTAAAGACAAACGAAATATCGCTAAGCATTTCGTCCAGCACGCTAACGACACTGCCAGCTCACTGCCTAATAATAATAATAATAATAATAATAATAATAATAATAATAATAATAATAATAATGATAATAATAATAATGATAATAATAATAATAATAATGATAATAATAATAATAATAATAATAATGATAATAATAATAATAATAATGATAATGATAATAATAATGATAATAATAATAATGATAATAATAATAATAATAATGATAATAATAATAATGATAATAATAATAATAATGATAATAATAATAATAATAATAATGATAATAATAATGATAATAATAATAATAATGATAATAATAATGATAATAATAATAATAATAATGATAATAATAATAATAATGATAATCCTTTCTACTAAAGGCACAAGGCCTGAAATTTTGGGAGAGGAAACTAGATGATTACATCAACCCCAGAGTTTCAGTGGTACTTAATTTATTGACCCTGAAAGGGTGAAAGGTAAAGTCGACCTCAGTGGAATTTGAACCCAGAACGTAAAGACAGACAAAATACTGCTAAGCATTTTGCCCGGCATGCTTACGTTTCTGCCAGCTCGCTGCCTTCATAATAATTAGAATAATGATAACAACAACAATTACAACAATGATAATAATTAATAACAACAACAAAACAACAACAATAAAATTAAACAAAAAATATCTTCATATACAGTCTAATCTCACATCACAGGGTCAGAAGTTCCATCACCAGAAGATCTGGGGCCTCTTCATCACAAATTGGAGAAAAGAGGTAATGTCCAAAGCAATGACAGGCCAAATACCTTGTCCATTTGACCACTTGGTTCAGCAGTGATGTAGAAAGAGAGGCAGATGGACACGGAACATCGATTCACACAGCACAGAGATTCACAGAATGAAACCAATGTTTTAACTCTTGAGTTTTGCAGCCTCAAGTGGATGAGAGAAGATGAAAATCTCACCCTGGATAGGATACCAGTACGTTGCAGTGAAAATTTCCCAGAAGGTCTGATATCTTAGCATAACACTCCATATTAAGTTAAGTTAAAAACCTTGCTCAAACACACGACCAGATACCCACAGGAGCATGTGAACCCACAAGCTGTGAGTTTGTAGCCTGATAAGTTACCCACTCTGCTGCTCCTGACAAGAAACAAAGCAGACAGTAAAAGCATTGTTGAGAGTTCAATCTCAGACTGGGTGTGCTTGAGTGTACTGTACACCTAGTTTCCTTACTAAAACAGTAACATGATACGAAGAGTGTGAGAGAGAGAGAGAGAGAGAGAGAGATGGAAAGACAGGTAGGCGAGAACCAGTCAGGTAAACCATTGTAGGTAAACGAGTATGGAAGAGGAGGGTAAGGAGAGGGAAGAGGAGGGCAAGGAGAAAGGTATATGAAACATGCTGGTGGCACCCTCCACACTAATTATGTCTGCAGCGTTTTATTATATTATGGAAAGCGTAATGCTACTATTGTGCAAGTACTGCACTTTGGTGGTGAATTGTGCAAACTGAGCACTCATTATTTGTTGCTTTTGATGCTCTTTACTGAATCAATTTTACTTGCATGATGTAAGTTGAGCCCAAATCAATAATCTAGAGAGGGATTAATTCCTGTCAAACTGATTGACCCACAACACACTATATTATAAAGACGACATCCTTCCTTCAGTGGTACTTTGGAAATCTCAAAGATGCACTTCACTGCTATATTTTTTGTTATTCCTCTAATTACTATGTTAATCATTATATCATTAACTAAGCGTGTGCAAAAAAAAAAAAAAGAATTAATTTGTCAGAATCATCTAAATTATCCTTTTCCTAACAAATGCAGATATTCTTCAGGAAATATTGCATTGTTCCATCATCCAAATTTAGTAGCTAAGCCAGTCATAGGATTCACGTCATTCCCGTGAAGGGTTCCAAAGCTACAGTGCAGCTGTACAACTTAAAATAAAATCTTATTTTAAAGTAAACCACAAGAAAAGAGGAGAAGTAACACATAATAGAAGCACCCAGCAGTTTTCTAAATCCTATTCCCTGGATGTCAACCTGTTCACAGTCCAGTGCTGTTAATCGTATTATCTAAAAGTCATTACTAGATAAAATTATCCAAACAGCAAATAAATCCTTAGTCAGAAGTGCCGTCATTTTCCTAATTGCTGTCCATCAACATTTTTATCTCCATCCTTTATCATTTTGTGTGGTTACATTGGTGTGAGGAAGACCTGTAAAATCAGACACGGTCTACTTAATCTTCTTTCATGGTTAGCTTCAGGACTTGGATGTCATTCAATCATTGCCTTATCCATTCAATGCATCCCCATGTGTTTCCTGCTGTAGCTTGGGCTGTTGCAGTCTCTCTTTCTCTCTCACACACATCCAATGTTCCAGGTTGCTTTCTTTTATATTTTTCCACATTGACTGTGAAGTCTGAGAGTCATGGTGGCCATATCAACTGCATGGGAATTGATATCAAGAATCAGTAAAGGCGGTGAGCTGGTACCAGTCATTAGCCGGGCAAAATGCTTAGCAGCATTTCATACATCTGCAAGTTCTGGGTTCAAATTCTGCTGAGGTCGACTTTGCCTTCCATCCGTCCAGGGTCAACAGAATGAGTACCAGTTGAGTACTGGGGTCAATGGAAGAGACTTGCTCCACTCCCTTGAAATTGCTGGCCTTGTGCCAAAATTTGAAAATAATATTTAGAGTCAGTAGAGAATAAACAAGTGCTTCCGTGAATCTGAGTCGGTTGGATGGTCACTTTGGACTTAAATGTGATCTCGTATAAGCAAACGGAACCTTTATCCAAAAATCTGAAATGCTGGGACTTCATGGGTTTCTGTAGAACAATCCATTAATTCAGTTACCTGTGTAACACAATAGACATTTCCCTTTGTTTCATGACAAGAAATAATAATGTGTTTAAAAAAAAATCTATGAACAGTGCTATGGAGTTGTGAGTGGTAATTACATTCTAAATGTGTTGTGTATATTTGAATGCTGTGAGAGAACACGTGTGGTTATATCTGGATGTCCTTTCTTGTGCCAAGTTAGTAGAAGTCAGTAGAACAGAGAACAGCCAACCAAGAGGTTAGGGTTTCATATTCTGACAGGCATTCCATAATGTCCCTGTCCAAGGTAACAGATTCAATTCTCAAAAGCTGAGTACGTTCACCTAACTATAAACTGATATTACAGGTGGTATATATATATATATATATATATATATATATATATATATATATATATATATATATATATACATATATGTATGTATGTATGTATGCATGTGTGCGTATCCTTATATGTATATATACACACGCACACATACACACACATGTATATATATATACACACACACACACATACACATACCCATATATATATTTTTAGGTAGTGGAAGCATTGTGGTGTTGCAGAGTGTTTCATTGGCTTGAAGTCATTGGTTCAATTCTTTCTTTCTTCAGCTAGAAAAAGACAAATGCGATGGTCACTCTATTGTTGTTGTTGTTGTTGTTCCCTTATCTCAGGTAGATTAATCCTTTTACTTGCTTAACGAACCTAAAACTAGAAATAACACTGAAGGTAGACTGTGTGATAGAGAGAGGAGTAAGAGGGAGAGACAGAGAGAGGGGGGCGGGGGTAGGATAGCTAATCCAAACAAATGACAATACATAAATGAGATTTAGAGAGAAATTCCTCTAAAATTAAGCAAAGTGATTTCATTAATGCAGGGTAATCGGAGGTGCCAAACTGGTTAACTACACAAGGAATTGGCTCGTGGTCCTCGGAGACTTATTATTGGTTTCTGTATTATACCAGGTGCAGACATAAACAGAGCTGCTTAAATGCACCGGGTTGCAATGAGGCGCAGGGACGAAGCCACCACTGTGCACAGTTCAAGATTAGAACCCTGATGCTCCTCTCAAACCAGATTTTAGTCTCCTCCTGCAGATAATCCAAGTTTAATTACACCTCACCCATGCCGAATTCTGAGCTAAATTCACTCAGCGGCGTCACAGACTTGAAAGTACAAGTTGTGCTGAACGCCTTCTTGTCACCTATGAACATAATTACTGGTATCCAATCACTGCAGATCTCTGCTGACCGATTCACGAGTACAGTCATAGTTGTTGATCAAATTCTTGCCAACCTCTTTCTTAGCAATAACTATAATCTTTCAGCCTCTCTCTTTTACAGCCACTATACATCACCAGGTTTGCTGTTCAAAGGAGCTCTCTGACAGCAGTTCTTCACTCTCGCTTTCTTTCTGCTAGTGTCACTCACCCCTCCAAAAGATGTCATCTTTCGCACGTGGCTGCTCTCAGCGTCCGATCCAAACATAGTGGTCCCTCTTGGCTTCGGCATACCATGATCCCTTGTCGGAAACGGTTCCCGCATCCTCGGTTCCCTCTTTCGTATGACCTGTCAAAATTCAAGTCCCTTATCAACCAACTGAATGAGACCAGTTCTCTGCTCACCACTTCTCTAGGCCTTCCATAAAGACATGGCTTCTTTTCTCAGGACAAAATCCACACAGAAATAGGAACAAGGAGAGGAGAGAAGGGGGAGGAGGGCTAACTTGCAGTGTGTCATCATCATCATCAACTTCAACATCAATTGTTACAATAACATGACTGCAGGTTGGGTTGTTGCTAATAACACAATTTTTTAATACTCTTAAATTTTTTTTGGGGGGGAAATAGATGGAGAGCACTTGGAGATGGATGGCTGCAGACAGAAAATGCCATCAGTGTCAACAGATGGTGGTGGACAAACCAGCTGCATTGGAATAGGCAACCTTTTAAAACACAGAACAGGGTGGGGGGCAGTGGGGGACGGGAATGGGTTACTAGAAAATGACTGACTGGTTTCAGATTCCTGAAAAAAGGGATATATGTAAAGACCAAAGATTATCCCTACTTACTGTAAGACCTTGTAAACATTTGTTAATGGGGAGCGACAAGTTACCTTAGTTTCATTAAACAACACACCTGACACACTCAAGGCACATACCATCAAACAAACAGACTTTCATTAATTACAACATCCTTACTTGTAGACAACACATTAACCTTTAGCATGATGTAGATGCATCATGTCACTGTAAGAGTTTTCTTCCCTCTCAATACAACACAATGTGCCTGCAGGTAGAGGGGAGAAAACTTGTACTGCACCATGATGCACCTAAGCATGCTAAAGGTTAATACTAAAAGTTTCCTACAACTGTCAGGCCTCACCCTACCCAAAACACTATGATGGTCCCGCTCTAGGGACAGAAAATACTTTACTCAGGGTCAATTGCTGACCTTCTACAAAATTTTGCACATATATCTTTTGGCATTTACATACACCATTTCACTAGTTTCAGTCATTGGATTGCAACCATACTGGGACCCTGTCTCAAAGGGCTTCATTGACCAAATTGAACCTGGCACTTACTTTAAAATTTGGTGCTTATTCTATCAGTCATTTCCTTTTTGCTGAACTGCTAAGTTATGGAGATATAAACCAACACTGGTTGTCAAATGGTGAAAGACAAACACAACAGTTGTGCACACACACACACACACCTATCAAATTTACTCAGAAGGTACTGGCCAATCTGGGGCAATAATGGACTGAAACAGTACATAATGTGACATGGTTGCAAAGCACATTGCTTAGCCATACACACAGACACACACACACAAGTCAATCAAATTCCCTCGCAAGTTATTGGTGAGTCTGGGCCTGTAACAAAGTGAAACTCAATCTAAAGTGACATAGTTGCAAAGCAAAACTTCTTGTTCTTATGCACGTACACACCAACAATGTATTCATCTAAAAGAAAGCCATCCAATGGAATGGTATAAAAATAATAAAAGAAGAGAAAAAAAAAAATCAAACATGCTACAACCATCCATCTGCAAACAAAGAGACAGTAGTACATACACACACACACACGACATATTATAACAGAGGCTTCTTTCAGTTTCCATTAACCAAATCAACTCACAAGGCTCCAGTCATCCTGCAGCTATAGAAGACACACTCTCTCTCTCACACACACACAAACTATGTATAAAACACTTAACTGGATTGCTATTGTATTTGTTAGCACATGTCATTTGTGAAGTAGTTTGTGTGTGTGTGTGTGTGTTGCAGTGAACTGCCCCCTCCTCTCCCAACATTCTTTCCAATGTCTGAAGGTCATGTGACCTTAATGACCTTCTGCTGGTTCAGCCACACAATGGCACACATTGTCATTTGTGCTGTGACTTTAGATCTTGTCTCACTAGCTTCTGATTCATTGTGTAGACCAGGAATGAGGAGGAGGAGTCTGTGAGGGGTGGGTGGGGTGAAAAAGGAGAGTTCATTAAAAAAACTTGTCTCTCTATTGTCACAATGGACAAAAAACAAGTTGAGGAGTCCTGACATGCCACACACATCCTGCTATTAATCTGCAGCACCAGCAACCACCAAGGCTGTTTATTGCTGATTGGAGTCAGTCCTTCGTCTGTCTCCAGTAAAAACACAGGTTGAGATGTCACAGATCAACTTGACATGGTCCCAACTTTACTGAAAAGTTCCTGGCTTTATGGGTATTGTGAAAGGCCTACAAGGAAAGGACTTCACCTCCATGGTCACACAAATCGCTAGAAATAGCAGCCAAGTCTCTCTCAAAGCTCTCTCCCTCTCTCTCAGCATGATTACAAAAGAGAAAGAAATGACACATTGGATAATGCAGTTCTAAAAACAATGAAATGAAGTGGAGATGGCCAAAGCTGGAACATCTTTCACTGTATGCCTGTTCAATCTCAAAGATGACCTGGGACATAACAACAACAACAACATGCACCAAAGAAGTCAACTTGTAGAATGTTCTCTTTCTCTAAACCTCATATACATATCTTTTATCTTTTACTCGTTTCAGTCATTAAATTGCAGCCACACTGGGGCATTGCTTTGAAGAAATTTAGAGGGACGAACCGACCCCAGGACTTTTTACCTTTCAAATCATAGTACTTATTTTATTGGTCTCTTTTGCCCAACCACCATGTTATGGAGACATAAACACACCAACAGCAGTTGTCAAGTGGTGGTGGTGGTGGTGAACAAACAGTCACAAACATACACACATTGATATATATATGGCAGGCTTCATTCAGTTTCTATCAACCAAATCCAGTCACAAGGCTTTGGTCAGCCTAAAATAGAAAGCACTTGTCCAAGGTGCCACGCCGTGGAGCTGAACCCGGATCCATGTGGTTGTGAAGCAAGCTTCTTACCACACAGCCACGCCTGCGCTTATATCTATACATAATATGTGCATAGCAAACGAAGGGGTCTAGGAATAGAGCAAGTCTTCTCCAGTCACACACACACACATAGACCCAAAGAAGTCCTCACTCTAAACTTCATTTATATCGAGGAGTCAGCCCGGGCAACACCTTTTCCTAAGACCAACTCCCAATCAGCTGTTGATCATTGCGACAGTTATCTCCCATTCATCAGTTTTCAAACTGCAGAACCGCATCAGTTTCACACAAGTTTACGCCAGCATTCCAGCCAAAGTCCTCAATAAAGTCCCCTTGTAGCCTTTTTCAAACCGCAACAAGCATTTTCAGGGAAGTGGGAAGAGATTAAAACAAAATCTACCGTCTTCTCAAACAAAACAAAAAGAAAGAAAAATAGTTTTATGTTTTCTTTTTGATAATGTGGCAGAGATAAACTAAATCTGAAAAAAAAGCGGGTCGTAGGGGGTAACATGTTAGGGTTGACCTAGGGACTAAGTGCAACAACACTAACGGCAGCTGACGAATGAAAGAGATGCAGAAAATATAACATTAATATGACACCCATCCAGACACGCAAACGTTACTTCACATTGCGCACGCGCGCGCGTACTTACGTATGTATAAACCTCTCTCTCTCTCTCTTTCTCATATATTCTTTCGTTCTTTTGCTTGTTTCAGTCGTTAGTCTGCGGTCATGCTGGAATAACCGCCTTGAAGAATTTTAGTTGAACGAATCGACCCCAGTATTGTCTTTTGCTGAACCGCTAATGTACGGAGACATAAACACACCAACACCGGTTGTCAATCGGTAGCGAAGGATAAACACACACACACACACACTATACGGCGGGCTTCTTTCAGTTTCTGTCTACCAAATCCACCCACAACGCTTTGGTCGGCCCGAGGCTACGTGCCACGCCGGAACCATGTTATTGTGAAGCAAACTTCTTACAGCCACGCCTGCGCTTATATATAATTTTAAACAGAAATGGCTAGTAAAACAGGATAATAGTGGTTATTATTATTAAATGGCGAGCAGACAGAATCGTTACGCAGCGGACAAAAGGTTTAGCTGCATTTTTCCCCAGCTTTATGTTCTGAGTTCAAATGTTTTGAGGTCGACTTTGCTTTTCATCCTCTTGAGGTCGATAGAATAAATACCAGCCGAGTACTAAGGACTGACGCAACCGAATTCTCCCTCCAGTCAAAGTTGCTGGCCTTGTGCCAAAATTTGTAAGCATTATTACTTAGACGTCGAACAAGCAGAATCGTGAGTAGGCCGGACAAAATGCTTAGCGGTATTTCGTCCGTCTTTACATTCTGGGTTCAAATTCCGCCAAAGTCGACTTTTGCCTTTCGTGCTTTCGAGGTCCAGTAATTGACTAATACTCCCTTCCACAGAATTTTAGGCCATATGCCCCCTATAGCAAAAACACACCCACACATTATAGATATATAAATTTGAATGAAGCAATTATTATTAGGCGGAAGGAAGCGAACTGGCAGAACCGAGAATCGTTATCACACCGGACAAAATGCTCATTGGCATTTAGTGCGTCTTTATTATAGTCCGAGTCCAAATTCTGCTGCGGTCGACTTTGCCTTTCATCCTTTCGGGATAGAAAACACAAGTACCAGTCAAGTACAGGGATCGAAGTACCCTCAAAAATGTCCGACCCTGTGCCAAAATGTGAAATCATTTTTATATTATTAGGCGGTGAGCTGGCAGAATTAATTGTTCGTTCATCGGACAGAATTCCACCGAGGTCGATTTTGCCTTTCATCCTATCGGGGTTAGATGAAATAATGTACCAGACGAGTACTGGGATTGATGTAATTGTCTTATCCCTTCCAACTAAAACTGCTCTGGCCTTGTTAACAAAGTAGAAAGAATTTATATCTGAGAAACTAAAACAGGAAGTCGATACATTCGATCACTTCCTATTAAAAAAAAAAAAGTTATCAAAGATAAACGCACAAAGCCATTCTGGTTGTAGGGAAAGGACTGGTCCAAATGGGTCGACTAAGTGTACCGCAGTATATCACTCGTACTTATTAAACCACCGAGTGACCCCGCTATGTTGTTACAATATCTGCTAGAAAGAGCAGCAAACTTCCTCTCAAATCACACACAATACACAGTTTGTGCGTATAATCTTTTATTTGTCTGGGGCACCGCATCGAAGGATTTAATCGTACAAATCAAAACCAGTTTTTATTCTTTTTAGAGGCTGGCACTTATTTTATCGAGCTTTATTGCCGAACAGATAATTTACGGGGGTGTAAACAAACTAATAGCGGTTATCAAACAATAGTGGGGGTTCAAACACAAAGACACACGACGAGCTTCTTTCAGTTTCCGTCAACCAAATCCACTCACAAGGTTTGGTCAATCTGGCGGCTATAGCCGAACATACATGTTCAAAGCGACACGCAGTGAGATTGAACCCAGAACCATATGATTGGAAAGCAAATTTCTTGCCCCACGGCCACATTGTTTCAAAATATACTCATATAAGACAAGATGGTCAAAGCTGGAATTTCTTCAATCTTACGGCTACTCGACCAGAAATAATCCAGGATTAAAGAACACCTATAGGTATTCTATAATTATTAAAACACATCAACACCTGTCTCCGCTAGTCTGGAAGGAGAGGGCATTGACCGACGAGTAGGAATTCACGCTAAGAACTTCAAGAATGTAACTGCCAAGTCAAAGACGGACAAGGTCGTCATGTTTTGATAGTCATGAATTAGAAAACGAAAATTATTTGCAATTTTTCCCCTTCCAGATCTCGGTAAACTTACTAGAAGCATCGCACACGCCACACTAGATCCTAAGGTGACCATAGCCAAAGAATCTGTTCTAGTATCACATCTTGAAAACGGAAAAGTGTGGGCCGCTTTATTTATTTATTTATTTATTAAAAAATTTTTTTTCTTGTTTCAGCCCTTGGACTGCGGCCATGCTGGGGTACAGCCATCGATTCCAGTACTTAATCCATAGGTTTCTTTTGTCGAACTGCTATGTTACAGGATGTAAATAAACTAACAATGGTTGTCAGGTGGAGGTGGGATGGAGACACTAGGACATACCCACACACACACACGACGGGCTTCCTCTGAGTTTCCACCTACCAAGTCCACTCACAAGGTTCTGGTCGGCCCGAGGATGCAGTGGGACTGAACCGGAAACCAAGTAGTTGCAAAAGTGAGCTTCTCAACCAGATGACCACGCCTGCGGGTCCACCGAATCCGAGACGGTCTTCTAAAGAGTACAGGGATGGTCGGAAGGTCTTTGATCACAGTTCTGGACAAACGGGGTCAGCCTGAGGCTACACAACAACATCAACGGACTCGCAACTGTCCAGACAGAGACGGAGAGGTCAAAGAGGAGG
>NC_069007.1:21857833-21859647 GCF_001194135.2 Octopus bimaculoides
CCTCGGCAGAATTTGAACTCGGAACGTAAAGACAAACATAATACCGCAAGCATTTTGCCTGGCATGCTAACAATACTGCCATGTTGCAGCCTTAACAATAATAATAATAATAAATGTATTGCAAAAGCCGGCATTTCTTGGAACGACAAGCATATTGCGTAAAGTACTGTTCGTCTGACTTGAGAAACAATACAAACCTCCGGTAGACACAATATCTTCAATCAACAACCTCACGATATTGTATATTGTGCGACGTCAGTAATAATAATAAGAAGAACTCAGAACGTTAGACAGACAAAATACCATTAAGCATTTTATCGGGCACGCTAAATGGTTTCTGCCAGCTCGCTGCCCGGAGTCGTGAATCAACAGAATTTGTTTGTGTGTCAGACAAAAATGTTTTGTGGTGTTTTTTCCAGTTCTTTTGGTTCTGAGCGTTTTCATCCCATCTGGGGAGCTCAATACAGTAGAGCACCAACCAAATACTGGGGTTTGTTAATAGCGACTGACCGTTCCATCTCGTCCAAGAAACAAAAAAACAAAACAAATGCTTTCGACTTTGTGCCGAGTTGGCAAACAATCACTATTCCCCTCTCTGAAACGAAATAGTGAAATGCCATGCAATTATTATTGTCGTTGGTTTATTAATAACGTTAATAAACATTCAAGCGGAAGTTTAAATGAATTACCGAGGTAATTAGTTTTAATGAAAATACTGAGATAAGCTTGTTATATTTTGGAGAAATTATTTAGTTGAGACCGTAGGGAGACTGAATCAAACACCAATACACCACTGGTATTTAGTACTTATTAAGTTGGTGAGAGTAAATGGAGGTGCTTGGCTCGGAGTGTTGGACTCATGATCGTACGATTGTGGTTTCGATTCCTGGACCGGGCAGTGCGTTGTGTTCTTGAGCAAAACACTTACGATGATGATACTGTACTTCCTTATGCTACCTATTTACAGCTAGGCAGACTGAGCACCATAGTACCCAATACCTCTCTATCGTACCTATTTACACTAATGGGGACAAAAAAGTGATATTTTATGCCCTTCTGTCTCTGTCAGTCCTTTTCACGATAGGTTCAAGGCCTTAATTTATTTTTGAGGAGGGTACTACCAGATTACACCACCCTTAGCACTGAAACTATTTCACTGACCCTGAAAGAATGAAAGGCAAAGTCCACCTCGCAACATTAGAATGGAAAACGAAATTTTTCTGCCCCTTCTCCCTCTATCAATCCTTTCTACAACAGACACAAGACCTGAAATAATTACGTGGGGAGGGGGAACAAGTGGATTACATCAACCCCAAGACTCAAGTATTTCTTTGACCCTGAAAAAATGGAAGGCAATACGCCAGAGAAACTAGGAAACCGGCCCAATGCTCGTTACGGAAATGCTGACTAGCCATAAACAACCAGAACAGGAAACCCCACCTTTTTTTTAAACAGAAATGCTGCATCTCTGAAAATTTTGCTGTTAATAAGGTTTGCTATGTGAAACCTACTCGACAATTGACTCATTTCCCTCATCACAGGCAACAGCAGCTTTATCTTGTATCCGAGAATTTAGTCTTCTTCTTTGCTGAATGCTACCATTATGGTGATGCCATTCACGACTCTGTAGATGAGTTGATGCCATGACTGCATGGTGATTGGTGGTGGAGGATGAGGCCGATTCCATCAAGCCTTTCTCTCCTCTCATTTCTTCCTTTTCTCTTTTGGTGACTCCAAAGATTTTTAAAACTGTTTCTTGTTATGATTAGAATTTCATGAACCCATTAATTCCAGCTGGATCAATTGGGGATGGT
>NC_069007.1:21859873-21862668 GCF_001194135.2 Octopus bimaculoides
TAGGAATTGTATTTTTAAAAAATTGCTAACCCTTTTGGAACCAACCCACCTGAAACTGTCTCTGGCTCCGTAGTGAAAATGTCTTGTTTTCAAAAGCTCTGAACTAAAATCTTCCACCAAACCTTAGTCACAATTTATGGAACACCAGTGTTTTTTATGTGGCACCATCGCCTGTGCCTCATGTGGCACCAGTTCCTGTGTGTTTGACATGGCACAAAAAAACAAAAAAAACAACATAAAATCCCAGCCTATTTACATCTGAGTGGTATTAAGTTATTGAGAGTTCAAAATCACCCAGCTCGCAGTGTCACAAAGGTGCCTATAAATTTGAGAAATGGTGTTGGGTCTGAGGAAAAAAATCAACTTTGGTGGAATTACCAGATTACAAAAAGAAAAAAAAAATGTAGCAAAGCATTAAGTATTGTGGAGGATCCGATTATTGTCTGAACTCGCCAGACGAGGGTGGCATGGAATACTAACACTTATTCATTTCGAGCGTGGCCGTTTTCGTGCGGGTGACACGTAAAAGCACCCACTACACTCTCTGAGTGGTTGGCGTTAGGAAGGGCATCCAGCTGTAGAAACTCTGCCAAATCAGACTGGAGCCTGGTGTTGCCATCCGGTTTCACCAGTCCTCAGTCAAATCGTCCAACCCATGCTAGCATGGAAAGCGGACGTTAAACGATGATGATGATGATGATGATGATTTCTTTTATCTACACTAGTTTTATATTTGGCTGGGAGCTACAAATACACACACGCACACATGCACACGCGCGCACACACACAAAATAGACACATACATTGAAGCTCAAGTTCAAGTGCTTTACAAACACACCTATGCACACACACACATTGCAGACGTGCATAGAGGCACATACTCATATACATTACAGGCAGCTGTACAATCGCACATTCAAACATTACTGCCCGTATGTGTGCGTGTGCGTATTAGACACACAGATATATAACATATATATATGAGAAAGAGAGAGATAGAGAATATATATATCTACATATATTTATACATAAATGTTCATCGGCTGAACATTCTGTCTTTGTCTCTCTCTATTTACATGTATATATGGATGTATATCATATATCTAGCTCAATCGGCTTTATTTGTTCATTTGCATTATCTCTCTCTCTCTCTATATATATATATGTATATATATATACACACACACATATGTATATGCATGTATACACATATACATAGAGAGAGAGAGGCACACATGCAAACACATTATAGTAGATATACACAAAATCACCCTTTCAAACACAACGTCCTACACACACACACACACAAAACCACATTCAAATGCATTACAGCTCCCCCCATACAACATACACACAGACACCCTCTTAAATGCATTACATTTCTCAACACACACACACACACATTACAGATGTTCATTCATTCATGCACAAATTACAAGCCTGCATCTCCGCACTCCACACATCCAGGCCTCACCCCCATCCTGAAAATAATTTCTTGTCTTTGAGAATATTTCTAAGGAACAGGTGTTTCAGCCCCTTTCTCAAGCACCAACTCTTTCACTGTGAAGAGGGTGCAGCTGCTCTCAACGATGGCATCAACACTAACGTGCCCAACCCCCCATCTATCTCCACTTCACCACAAATCCCCGCCCCACCCCCATGCCATGTTCTTTAGAACTGCTGTCGAGAGGTGGTGGAAGAAGTTTCTGCGTTCCATCAGAGAACCTGTAACGATGCCTCTACACAGTTACTCAACCTGCAAGAAATAGCAGCCAAATCTTTTTCTCAAAATCACATCCTAACCGTCTTACAAAATGCAGGACACACTAAATTATTGCAGTCCTAGATAAACATATGCGTATTTCTTTTCTCATTCTATTTGTTTCAGTCACTGGAATGTGGCTCTGCTGGAGCACCACCTCAGAGGGTTCAGTCGAACAAATTGACCCCAAGTGCTTATTTTTAAACCCTGTACTTATTTTATCGGCTGCTTTTGCTGAACCGCTAAGTTATGGGGACGTAAGCAAACTGACATCAGATGTCAAGCTCTGCAGGACAGACCAGTTGGCCAAAACTTTGAAGTCACTGTCAACAACAATCTTGTATGAGAATAATAGATTTGTACGCTACAAAACTATAGAGATTAAAGTAAAATTGTTTTTATTAGAACTGAACATAAAAGCAATAATTAATATGCACACACACACACACACATCTACATCGTTTCAGCCAATCAAATTCACTCACAAAGCTTTGATCAGACCGAGGTGGAAGTAGAAGACACCGGCCCAAAGTGCCATGCAGTGGGGCTGAACCTACAACCATCTGGTTGCAAAGTGAGCTTCTTAACCACACAGCCATATCTACGCAACCGATAAATATGGCCATGCTTATGTATACACCACCATAAATACCAATACACATGCACAAGCATATCATGGAGTACAGGTTACTAAACAAAAGCAACATGCAAGCTTTCAGTTTGACTCATCAATTCAATCTTATGGTTTCCTTGAAATATTCTCATTCAGATTATAGGAGGATATGGATAGAGGCCACTTCACAATGCAGTCAAGTTTAGCTCATGATAAGAAGAGCTTGTTGAAGCAGCTGAAACATAAAATACACTCACTGCTCTCTTTCATTCTGCAGTATGAACAAGGCTTTTATCACATTCATTATATATAAGTAAAACAAACAGGGCAGGCAGAAGTATATATGGCTATATTGCCCCCCCCCATCTCTCTCTCTCTCTCTCTCTCTCTCTCTCTCTCTCTCTCTCTCTCTCTCTCTCT
>NC_069007.1:21862761-21865704 GCF_001194135.2 Octopus bimaculoides
ATATATATATATATATATATATATATATATATATATATATATACATACATATACATATACATATATAGATATAGATATAGATATAAAAGAAGAGCTATTTTGAAGAGATAGCTTAACTGTTAACCAATGCATAGAAATTCAGGCATATTCAAATTTCAATCAAGTACTCAAGATAATTATTATAAATTATATAATCTTAAGATCGTGTAATTTATGAGGTTATAAAAGATAAACTAATGCTTTTGTTTTATTCTGCTCTGGGATATATATTCTGCCCAATAACCGATGGGCATTTGGTGACCTTCTGCGGCTGTTTGTACATTTGTTATGTTTTTTTAACTCTTGTGTGTGTGTGTATACACACACACACATATATACATACATATATAGTTACTACTGATGAGTTAGTAATTTTCAAATGAAACTATGGTACAGTGATCTTGTTCACTGTGTGGCAGTAATCTCCCCTGTCAATATATGAAAATGTGCTTTCTGCAGCTGTAAGGGCTTTTTAGCTCTTATTTCTAGCAATGTAGGTGCTACCCTGCAGCCTCAGCCACAACTTATGACAACTAAAGTTTTCCTTTTTGGTCTTATATTGCATATAGCCACCTTCGTTATTATATATATATATACATATATATATCCAGTACCGTGTGACTGGCACTCGTGCCGGTGGCACGTAAATGCACCCATTACACTCTCAGAGTGGCTGGAATTAGGAAGGGCATCCAGCTGTAGAAACCTTGCCAGATCAGACTGGAGCTGGTGCAGCCTCCTGGCTTCCCAGACCCCAGTCGAACCGTCCAACCCATGCCAGCATGGAAAGCAGATGATGATGATACACACACACACACACATCTATCTACCTCTATATTTACACACATACACACACATCTATGCACTAAAGAAGAACCTCTCAACCCATATGTTGATGTTGTCTCTTAGACCCACAACAACATTATACAATTATTAAACTGTTTATTGACACTTGCTGGGCTTTGCAGTTGTCTCTTTCTTCCTCCAGTTTCCTGTTTGTTTTTGTTTTTTTTTTAATATACAAAGAAGACACAGCACAAATCAATAAGTCAACAGGCAATGGGCCATGTCCCTTACCATCTGCCGAGTTATGAAACAGCCACACTTGGTTGTTGTTGCATGACTGACATCGATTATGAGAGAGAGGAACATCCAGCAAGCGTCTTCCTCCTCTTCTCTCCTCGATTCCCACCAACACTCTCCCGAACAAAGACACACACACAGAGCCAAGCATATTGTACTAAACACGCACATTTGCCCAACCATGCATATAGGAAATCAAGCACACACACACGTACACAGTTAAGCACATTGTACAGAGCTAACAACACACACACACACACACACATTACCCATTCATGCATATAGAATCCCAAGCACACACAAATGCAAGCACAAACACATTTCTCTCTCTCTCTCCCACATATACACATGCACAGCCAAGCATACTGTACAAAGCTTAGCACACACATGAACAAATATACAAACACACATACATACACACAGTCAAGTACATGTACACACTCACATGGCCAAACATATTTTACAAAGCACACACATCAACACTTACATATTCAAACACACAGAGACGTAAGCACATACGCACACACTGCCAAACATTCTGCAGAGCTAAACACACATACACAGGAAGTCAAGCACACACACACACACATACATTGTACAAAGCTTAACAAAGACATATAAACACTTACTCAAACACACATAGAACCATAAGCACACACACACACACAGATAACATTCACTTTATCCCTTCCATCTAAGCAACAAAATCAGTTTGCTCTGCTCAAAGACAAAACACCTGAAAAGAGATTTAACTCAAAGAACTCCAAAAAAATATAAACGAACCTTTGCCATTTGGGCTTGAAAACCACTGGCTTGTAATTCTTGAACTGCATATTCAGCAGCTTGTGGAGTCTCAAAATCGACAAACCCGTAGCCTGAAGAATGAGAAGGAAAATATTATAGGAGTATATTGTTGAATGTTTGCTGAGGGCTTTTAGTAATCAATGAATGGGTTAATTGAACAACTGGTGCAGTGACAAAACAAAAATGCTCATCTATTATGGCCATATTTGAAGAAGCAGAGGTTTGGAAAACATTATCATGGAAAGAAGAGTGGAGGGTAGAAGAAGAACATGGGACAGGCAAAGAACGCAATGGATGGACAACATCATGAGCTGGTTGGACAAGAGGGTCCAAGCAGCTGGAGAAATTATGTTTAATCTGGAAGATTTTTGTTGTAATGTCATCTATACACTTCAGGCATACATGACATTGATGATGTGCAGTATAACTGGCTGAGTATCACACGAACATGTCTATCTTAAATGTAATACAAATCAAAATTAATGCAACAAGTCTTTTACCTCTGGCTCGTTTCAGCCATCAGGTGGCAACCACACTGGAGGAACTATCTTCAGGAATCTATAATGAATGATTGGAACCCGGTACTTATGCTTTCTTCTTTAAGCCTGGTACTCATTCTATCGGTCTCTTTTGCTGAACCACTAAGTTATGGGGGATGTAAACACACACACTGGTTGTAAAGCAGTGCTGTGGGACAAACATAGACACAAAGCCAGACAGAGAGACACAAACACATTTTCGTATATAATAAAAAATGCAAAGTGTGTCCCTGGCAATCGCACTGTAGGCGAAGAAGAGTAAAACAACAGATGGAGTGGGAGTAGGTGGCAGTGAGAGATGCTAAAGCAGGTGAACAACATTTAATGGAATGGCTGTGAGTGACAGTCAGAGGTGACTAACTGCAGGCAGACTGTAGGGGGTTCTGAATTCACCAGTATTTTAATGAAAATGGAATTAAATTTTCATCATGAATTATATTTCGCACACACACACACACACTCACAACAAAGGGCATAC
>NC_069007.1:21866311-21875313 GCF_001194135.2 Octopus bimaculoides
ATATACACTGCAAGCTTCTTTCAGTTTCTGTTTACGATATCCACTCACAACATTTTGGTTGGCCCAAGGCTAGAGTAGAAGACACTTGCCCAAGGTGTCACACAGTAGGATTGAACCTAGAGCCATGTGATTGGGAAGCAAGCTTCTTTCCACACAGCCACACTTTTAATGAGATAATCTTTGCAACTGGGACCATCTAATCATTGTATTAGAATAAACGGCATTAGAATGTACTGTAGACCCTGAAACCCTTAACAAAATCAGTGACATTGTGAAGCGGCTGACATGAGGAGGGGTTAGGGTTAGGGAGGAGGAGAGAAAGAGATGGTGAGGACATATGTATACATACACTAGTCAAAATAACTTACCTTTACATGTTGAAAGTTGACTGTCGATTATAGCCTTAGTAGAGGTAATTTTCCCATAGCTGGAAATAAAGGTAAAATTTAGTTTATTAAAATTCATTAATATAAAAAAGTTAATAAAACCAAACATTTTCTTTTTAAAATAACCAAATTTTTAAAAGAACAAAGAAACAAAGCAAAGTTAACCCTCTACAACCTGGGCCCCTGTGTCTAACTTTGCCCTGCAATGTCCAAACAAGGTTGTTTATGGAAGACCAGCAGTTGCCCATGCATACCAGCCTCCCCTCTCTATGCCAATAATGTTATTCCAGAGAAAAGAAAATGCCGATACAGCTTGGCACCAGTGATGTCTCAACTCGTTTCTACAGCTGAGTGATCTGGAGCAACGTAAAATAAAGTGTCTTGCTCAAGAACACAACACACAGCCAGGTCTGGGACCACTGAGCCATGCACCTTCACACACTGTAGGGGTGCCAATACGAATAACAATGATGATGATGATGATGACGATGATGATGATGATGAGGATACTGATCTCTAAGACTGGCAGACGTTTACAAATTTTAAGAGGGGAGGCACAGCTGATCAAATCAATGCCAGTATGAAACTGGTATCTCTTTAATTGACCCTAGAGGGATGAAAGCCAAAAGAGCTGATCCTGTCAGGTTTGAACTCAAAATGTAGAGAGATAAAAGCAGACACTGTAAGGCATTTAGCTCAGTGTTCCATTGTTTTTCTTCCTCTTCCCCACTGCCTTGATGATGATGGTGGTGGTAGTGGTGGTGCTGATATAACAGCAGGACATATGATAGTGATGACAACAACGCTAGATATATTGATGATGATGATGACGGTGATAACAATGATGCATATATTGATGGTGATGATAATGATGATGATGACAATACTGTATATATATTAATGATGTTGGTTTCAAATTCTGGTGCAAGGCCAACAATTTTGGGGGAGGGGACAAACCAATTCCATCGACGCCAGTGTTCAACAGATACTTTACTGACCCTGAAAGAACGAAAAGCAAAGTCAACCTCAGCAGAATTTGAACTCAGAATGTATTAGAGAGATGAAATGCTGCTAAGCATTTTTGCCTGCTCACTGCCTTACAATGCTGTATTTATGAATGATGCTGATGGTGATGATGTAACATGATGATGATGATGAAGGTGCTGGTGGTGGAGATAATGTTGATGACGACAGTGCTGTAGACACTGATGATGATGAGGAGGACAATGGTGGTGGCAGCTTACCTTTCACACATGGCCAGAAGATCCTTGTCAGTGGTGTGTTTGCTCAATCCGCGGATATAGAGATTTGTCTTGCTCAGCTGTTCTCCCGACTGGCTTTGGTTACTCGACTGGCTACTGCTTGTGTTTGGACTGCTGGCTGGCATCGATGTCTTTGGGTAGTTCTATAAAAAACAGCAGAATAACACAATATTTTGAAATGTCCTTAAGAAAAGCAAAAACTGGTTGTTATGTATTTCTGAGACATTTATGAGGAAAGAAACTGAAATAATGCAAAAGAAAAAAGAAAAAAAAAAGGGTAATCCAACAATTCCACACAAGACAGTGAGTAGAGAATGGTAAAGTAGGAGTTGAGGCAGGGATTTTTTAAGCCTCATACTTATTCTATTGGTCTCTTTTGCTGAACTGCTAAGTTATGGGGATGTAAATGCACCAACACACAGACACCACACACACACACACACATATATACATACATATATATACGATAGGCTTCTTTCAGTTTCTGTCTACCAAATCCACTCACAAAGCTTTGGTCGATCCAAGGCTATAGCAGAAGACACTTGCCCAAGGTGCCACACAGTGGAACTGAACCTGGAACCATGTGATTGGGAAGCAAGCTTCTTACCACACAGTAGGCAACATAATGCCAGGGCATTCAGCCATACAAAATCTGCTTTAACAAATTCTGTCAAACTTGTGCAAGCATGGAAAAGTGAATGTTAAAACAATGACAATAATACGATAATCATCCATAAAGTTCTTTATGCAAAAATGTTTTTCGTTGTGGGTAACATAAAGCCAAGTGGAGCCTCTGCAGCAGATCTTTTCCTTTCAGTTGCGATGCCCATAGGCCTCCATACAATGCACACCCTCTGGCAATCTATTCATGCAACTGGGCCACTCTCCTGTGTATAATAGGTGACGTTACCACAACCGACAGCTGATTATATCAAACTGTAGAAGGACGAATGCTAAAGTAGCAGAGCTTTATCTACAAACATAAAGAGGGATATTAAAACACAGCCGAGAGACTCCATGTTTCTTTCTCTCCCTTCCTCCAACGAATATTTATTACACCAATTGCTTTTAATAATAATTAACAAAAATCACCACAACGGCACCCAGTTCTCTGTAACGACATCCTTCCACGCTCACTGTAATAATATAACGAACCCAATTCTTTGTGTTCTAAACTTGTTTCTTTCTTTCTCAGTTTCCTTTCTTCTTTCTTTCTTTCTTTCTTTGATGTTACTCTTACAACTAAAGACTTGTTATTGTTAGAGTTGTCAGCAGTGTTAACACTAGTGGTGAAGGCGGTGGCGAAGGCAGCGGTTGATGGCGGTGGGGAATGTTACTTGTTGGAAACATAAGGAGTTTTGTAAAAAAAAGAAAGAACAGTTATAAACTTTTATGGGATAAATCCTGTCCCAGTTCCAGCAAGGAGGACAATAGTAAGACCTCCAAGGCCACCACAACGATAATAGCAACAATAATAATTTCTTTTATTAGTCACAAGGGCTTAGATGATAGGGACGTCACAAGCACAGACAATGGTGTCTGAGGATTTACATGAAGTGGGTGCGAAAAGAAATGGAGTGAAATGTAATAAGAGTGTGGCTCTGTGCTTAAGAAGCTTGCTTCCCAACCACATGGTTCTGAGTTCAGTCCCACAGCGTAGTACCTTGGGCAAGTGTCTTCTTCTATAGCTTTAGACCGACCAAAGCCTTGTGAGTGCATTTGGTAGATGGAAACTGAAAGAAGCCCATCACATATATATGTGTGTATATATCTGTCTGTGTGTGTGTGTGTGTGTGTCTTTGCCCCCCACCACTGCTTCACAACTGGTGTGTTTATGTCCCTGTAACTCAGCAGTTCAGCAAAAGTGACTGATAGAGTAAGTACTAGGCTTTAAAAAAATAAGTCCTGGGATCGATATATTTGACTAAAACCCTTTGAAGCAGTGCCCCAGCATGGCCACAGTCAAATAATGAAACAAGTAAAAGACGAAAGGAGAGGACACTACGATAACATGAATGGTGCAGTCCTCCTGATAAAAAGGTGAAACGCCAACAAGGGCCAACCAATGAACCCCACAAAGCCAGGATTACCCTGACCACCAAAGGTATGAGACCTCTCTCTTGCTTTCCAATCTACAGACACATACTCAGAGTAAGGCCATTCACTCGAACCATTTCTGCCACGGTCACCCATCTTTTCTCTCTCCAACCCTCACTTTCCTTTCCAAGTGATGAGAGCTTGACCGAAGAGGAACCGGTTCAAAGAGTGCTTGAGTCAGAAAAATGCAAGATTTTCAGGTATTTTCCAACTTCAATGGATTAGAAGACAGTAAATAACAAACCAGATATAATAATAATAATAATGGAGAAAGAAAAGCAAATTTGCTGACTGATTGATCCATCATGTCTGATTGAAGGATTGTGAAGAAAGAAGAAATTAAAAAAAAAATACAATCCTTTTGAAATTATGAGGATTTAGAATATGAGAAACTGTGAAGGTTGTGCTTGTCATAATTGGTGCATTAGGGACTGCGAGTAGAGACAAAGAGTTGAAGGAAATTGGAATGGAATGCCTTGGTGTAGAGCTTCTTCTGCAGAAAGCTTATGTCTTAGGAACAGGAACGATTATCAGAACACTTGAAAGATAATCGAAAGCTAATGGATATCTAAGGTTACAGGTAGTAATCTACTACTACTACCCACACAAATTCTATCAGGAATAAAACCAAACCTGAGTTGAGTCAAATAATGACGACAATCCTTTCTATTATAGGCACAAGGCCTGAAATTTGGGGGAATGGGACTAGTCAATTACATTGACACCAGTACGTGACTGGTATTTATTTTATTGACCCTGAAAGGATGAAAGGCAAAGTGGACCCTAGCGGAATTTGAACTCAGAACGTGAGGATGGACCAAATGCTGCTAGGTATTTTCCCCTGTGTGCTTAACGATTCTGCCAGCTCACCACCTCCAGAATAATAATAATAATAATAATAATAATAATAATAATAATAACAACTGGATATGTATTGCTGTGACTCACTGAAAAATTATTTTTGGTAACATTTAGCAACTGGGTGGGTCAGTCACATCAAGAATACTGAAGGTGGATAAGGGGAAAGAAGAAGAAGAGAGAGAAAGAAAGACAAGGGGAAAATGGAACACAGTCGCCAGAAGGAGGTGGTGACTGCAGAAGTGCATACATTCGTGTGTGCGTGTGTGTGTGTGTGTGTGTGTAACTGCTGCTAACAGCTGCTAAGATAACTGACACAGATCAAAACGTTAAGAAAAAAACGGGTGGTGGTGGTGGTGGGCAGAGGAGATATGGGGAAGGTAAGGAGGCCTCTGAAGGGTGCACAAACACATACAAATACTAGAATATGCATGTACACGCGCACAGATACACATGTACTCAGTCACACACACACGCATAAATCAGATACAGCCTAGCAAGAAATGCATACAGACATGCCAAAAGTCTGCCAGTGTAAAACCACACACACACAAGAGATAAACAATCTCACACCAACAGAAATATAATGAGGCCAGATGGATTAATATGTGTGTGTGTGTGTGTATGTATGTATGTATGTGTGCATGCATATATATGCATGTATATACAAACACATATACTCACATAAACACACACATTTTTTCCTTCTTGCTTGTTAAGTTTGAAAGAAGGGACAGTGCTTATGACCCTTTCAGGCCCTCTCAGGCTGCCAAGATTGGTGCCTAAAAGAAAGACATCAGAGCAGAAGGGAGATTCCAGACAACGGAACTTCTGGGGATGAAAGATTGGGCATAGTAATTAATGAAAGGGAATGGTGGTTGGATGCACCCCAGGGTGCTGAGAGATGGAGGTACGTGACCTGATAGCTCTGAGGAGCAGGGGCCATTATAGTAGAAATATAAAAGATAGGGAGAGGGATTAAAAAAAGCTCCTTCCTGTGTCATATAAACTCATAGGGCTGGTTTTCCAGTCTCTCTAGCATATGTATTCCCCCCTAGAAGTGACCCATTTTTTCCAGCTAAGTGGAAAGGAGCAATGTGAAATGAAGTGTTTTGCTCAAGAACACAATGCATCACTCAGTCCAGGAATTGAAACCACACTCTTATGATCTCGAGCCCAACACCTTAACCACTAAGCCATGTGCCCCCACTCAGAGAGCGGAGACAATAAATATGCTTGTAGGCTAGAGGCTGGAGTGTGTCTGTTAGTAATGGAAATTTAAAAGATGCCGACATGCATACAAGCAGTTCTTTCCCGAATGTAAGAGCAATACTTCACTGAAGGCCTCATTGGGCCTTGTAGGGCATCAGCAGTCTATCTGGCCAGCTCCTGTCATAACCGTCCAACCCATGCCTGCATAGAAGGCAGACGTTAAACGATGATGAGGTACATGTGTCTGTATACAAATACACACATGAGCATACATACATTATTACATACACATACACATGGAATGATACATCCATGCATGCAAGATATGAGAAGCCAAATGTAGGTGGGAAAAAAAAAAATTAAAAAAAAAGAAGAATGGAAAAGAAGAAGAAGGAGGAACCAGTTTGCAAAATGGGGTCGATGGGAATGACAGACGATGAAAGTCTACTAAGGAGCTTGTATGAGTATCAACCAAAAATTGTTTCAAATCCCATCCTAATTTCTTTGGAAAAAGGAAACATTGTATAATAAAGTCAGAATTACTACTGTCGAATGAATATTAGATGGGATGGTCACCAATGGAATGTCTTCCTTCATAAGGCCTATTCAATTAAGGCTTGATATAAAACTCAACAACAACAAATGGCTTCTAAAGAAAAGTTCCTCCCAAGAGAATAGCAACATACCAATATCCAACACACACACACACCGATACAAAAGCATTTGTGTATAACGCTTGTGTGTGTGCAAAGGCCCACCTACACACACACACACGTTACTCTTTCATATACATAGGTATGGTTGTGTGGTAAGAAGCTAGCTTTCCAACCACATGGTCCCAGGTTCAGTCCCACTGCTTGGCACCTTGGGCAAGTGTCTTCTACTATAGTCTCGGACTGAACAAAACCTTGTGAGTGGATCTGGTAGGTGGAAACCGAACGAAGCTTGTTGTATGCGTGTGTGTGCGTCTGTGTGTTTGCGACCCACCCTCACTTGATAACCAGTGTTGGTGTGTTTATGTCCCCATAACTTTGAGGTTTGACAAAAAGTGACCGATAGAATAAGTATCAGGCTCTAAAAAAAAATTAAGGGTAAATTCATTTGATTAAAATCCTTCAAGATGGTGCCCCAGCATGGCCACAGTCTAATGACCGAAACAAGTAATGGGTAAAAGACACATACATAATAATAACTCCTTCAAAAATAGACAGAGGGTCTGAGATTTGTGGGGAGGGGGAGCTGGTTCCTAAATCGATCCCAGTCCTCAACTGATTTTATTTTATTGACCCTGGAAGGATAGAAGGCAAAGTCCACCTCGGCAGTATTTCAACTCAGAATGTAAAGAACAAGATGAAATGTCACAAAGTATTTTGTCCAGTGTGGTAATAATTATGTAAGAAATTTCAGCACAATGCCAGCAATGTTTTTATGGGGAGGGGATTAAAAGATTACATTGACCCCTGAGCTAGGTTAATACATATTTTATCAACCCCCCCCCCACCACCAAAGGAAGAAAGACAAAACATTTGTCCAACATGTTAACGATCCTATGGGTTTGCCACTTTAATTATTTTAATAATTAGCTGTGAGCATGCTGGGGGTACTGCTTTGAAAGGGGTCAGTTGATCGATTCAACCCGAGGTGTTTAAAGACGACACTTTGCTGAGGTGCCATGCAGGGGGACTGAACCGGAAATCATGCGGTTGTTAAGTGAGCTTCTTAATCACACAGCCATGTCTGTGCATAGAGGTATAGATGTATATCTTCATCATCATCATCGCATGTGCATGTGTGTGTGTATATATATATATACACATCTATGTACATGTATGTGTGTACATATATTATTTTAAGAAGGAAGCGGTTCAGAGTCTTTGAAGTTTTAGTTCACTTTCTCAGACAGTCGGAAGGAGGAAACCGAATCAAAAACTCAGTCACTGTCAACCTTTTCCACACTAAAATAATTGCGATACTCTACACAAATGCATTGACTGTTTCTTCAATTAAAGTTGGACTACTTATACATACATACATACATATATATATATATATATATATATATATATATATATATATATATATATATATATATATATTATATTATATATAACTATGCACAAAAACTAAAAGCACAAATGTACACACCCACATAAAACGCTAATGTACAACAGGTTTAATAATAAATTTGTAACATCATTGTTATTATAACTTCTGCGTATCTGCACGTTACACTTACCCAACAATTCGTTTTTACATGCACACACACACACACAGAGTTTGTTTCTGCGAGTTGTGAATGAAATAGTTGTGAATGGATGTTTAAAGGGGAAGGAGGTTGAAAGTGAGACATTTCTGTACAACATGTAGGTGAAACACTGCATTATGTGTATGTACATACACATGTGTGTGTGTGCTTGTGTGTGTGTGAATGAGAGAGAGAAGCCGGCTACTTGGGCATAGATAGACATAGCAGTTGAAATGTAGAAGAAACAAACAGAACTGAAAGACAGTGAGTGAGTATGAATAAGAAACCCATGCAGACCACCCTTTAGCTGTACTTGCCTCGGCTCCCTGGGTGGCAGTTCTCCTGAATTCAATCATGGTTCATGTTGGTACATGCTTACAACACTAATAATACTAACAAAGACATAACCAATACACTACACACTCTCTCTCTCTCTCTTTCTATCCCTCTTTCTGGTGAGCTGTTGATTTCCTATTATTAAAAAATATATATATTGTTCCTCGTTTCATCGAAGTTCAACCAGCTTGCTATTTTATCAGTCTCTCTCTCTCTCCCCCTCTCATATATATATATATATATATACACACACACACACACACACATATATATATACATACATACATACATACAGATAGATAGATAGAGAGATGGATAGAGAGATATAGGCATATATGTACGTATATTATATATTATATTTGATAGATGTTACAGACTCAAAGGCCAAGAGTTTCGCTGATTACTATACATATGTATACAATTATATGCTTTGACTACAGCATTAGAGTGTTTTAGCTCTTATTTCTAGCAATGTAGGTATTTCTAACTCCCTAGTCATGTTTCGTGACAATTATATCAATTTTCTCTGTGTGCGTGTGTGCCAGTACTGTGGTTGATGCCAGTGCCACCTGACCGGTCCCATGCCAGTGCCACCTGACCGGTCCC
>NC_069007.1:21875323-21878404 GCF_001194135.2 Octopus bimaculoides
CCACCTGACCGGTCCCATGCCAGTGCCACCTGACCGGTCCCATGCCAGTGGCACATAAAAAGCACCATTCAAGTGTGGTCGTTGCCAGTGTCGCCTGACTGGCTCCTGTGCTGGTGGCATGTAAAAAGCACCATTCAAGTGTGGTCGTTGCCAGTGTCGCCTGACTGGCTCCTGTGCTGGTGGCATGTAAAAAGCACCATTTGTGCGCGGTTGACTTCCCAACCATATGGTTCCAGGTTCAGTCCCACTGCATGCTACCTTGGGTATCTCCTACTACAGCCTCGAGCCAACCAAAGCCTTATGAGTGGATTTGGTAGACAGAAACTAGTTGATTAGTTCGTTAACCAGTAAAATGATTTTTAGAGTCCTTGATCAGAACTAATGTACTGAGAAGTTGATTATTGTGAGTGAAAACGTGATATTGATTGGAATACAAAGGAAAGAATTATTTAATTATTCATAATAAAGTAAATAAACTCTGATCGCAAGACTTCCATCACGGTCACCCTTCACTTCAGCAAGAAATCCAGTTATTGTCCCCCCCCTCCTCCGCCACTGCCACCACCACCACCAACAACAACAACAACGCTTATTTCAAGTTCTAGAACTCACGGGGATGGTTATCTGGTTTCCATGGCACCACGACCACAATAATAATAATAATAATGATAATGATTTAACGTCCGTTTTCCAAGATGGAGGGCTGCACCAGGCCCCAGAATCTGTTTTGGCATGGTTTTTGTGGCTGGATGCCCTTCCTAACACCAACCACTTACTACATGTCTAATGCCTGAAACAAGTAAAAGAGCAAAAGAAAAGTTAAAAGAAACATGCGCACACACGTGTGTGTGTGTGTGTGTGTGTGTGTGTGTGTATATATATATATATATATATATATATATATGTCTCAACATGCCTCACTGATTTTATCAGAAAATGTGTCTGCTGCTGTTGTTGCAGTAACTCCCCCCCTCTCTCTAGTCTACGTATTTCTATGTTACACAACAGGACACCAGAGAGACGGAGCTTTCCTACCACAGCCAGAAGTAGGCGGCCCTAGTCGTGATGTCTTCAGCACACCAATCTAATCAATACATCCTGTTTGTTGTTTGTATAGATAGTTGTGCAGCCAGTTGGTTACCTGACATCTTCCAAGACCAGCCCACGTTGATTTTGTCACATCAAAGTAACACATGTTTGAAACTTCTCTAAGGCAACAACACACAAACAAGCAAAGCCAGGCAGACAGACAGACATAGCTGTTGTCTTAGCTGTATATTTACCATATGACTAATTGAATAGAGAGAACAGGAGGAAAAGAAAAAGAGCGAAGAAGAAATTCAATAAAATGGGTTCTACAACGAATTTTGCTATCCAGGAGTAAGCATAGCTGCGTGGTTAGGAAGTCTGCTTCCCAGCCACGTGGCTTTGGGTTCAATCTCACTGCATGTAATTCGGGCTACTGCATTCTGCTCTAGCCCTGGGCCAACCAAAGCTGTGTGAGCTGATTTAGTGAACGGAAGTTCAAAGAACTCCCAGATGTTTATATATGAGGGGATGCTGAAGGTCGTCACTGGTAACAAAAGCTGGTGCCATGAAATTTGCAGTTGTGAAAGAGTTGAAGAAAAAAAAAAAAAGATGGACATGGTTAAAGCATCTTTGATGATGGACTTGCTGCAGTGATTCTTAACTATTTTTGATTACTATTTTACTTGAGTGCACCCACAACTAATCAGTGTTTCCAAATTAGTTTTATAGAGATTTCTTTAAAAATTCCTATTTCATTTTTCACCCATTCACTTGTGCAGGTCTGCTACAGAACACAGAGAGAGCATGCTTCAGTGACAGGAGACACGTTGACCTATGTTAAATACCAAAGCAAGAAACCTAGCTGTTTCTTGCAATAAAGACATCGAAAACAAACAATTTTCATAGACCCTTAAAATACTAATGTGGATCCCCAGTTTACAGTTTTGTTTGCATAGGGACACCAAACCCATTACCAGTGCCTTTTACATGGCACCATCACCAATGCTTTTTATGTGGCACCATCACCAGTGTATTTTCCGTGGCACCTTATTAAGATCTCAATGTTGTTGTGGTGGATGGATAAATCAAAAATCATTCCATCATTAACAGATGTGGAAAATAACATCTTTTACTTATCTGTTGATCACATGATTAGTCATCTGCTCTTTCAATCTGGTCACATGAGGCTGTGTGTCCTTTGCTCAATGTATCAGTATGTAATCATTTGCTCTCCATTTATCAACACTTCACCCCATTCCTCCCAGCTGCCCTCCACACATTCTTTCTTCCTCATATTTTCTGGTTTCTGAATACAAACACTTCCTACATGCAATGCATTCAGTTTTTGACAAGCAGTCGATGTTTGGTTTGTTTCCTTTGGGTAATTCATATTACACTTATGTACGTATATATTCTTGTTTCGCTTTACATATATATCTGTGTATGTATGCGTAAATGAATCCATAATCATGCATGTACAAGTGTGAGAGTACACACACACACACACACAAGAAACTGGGATGACAAAGGAAATAAACAATTATGTCACGAACTTCATTACCTTACAGCCGTTTCTGCTATAGGGTGCGATACACTCACAGTTTGACGTTTTGTTCTGAAGCATTTGTATACTGAGTTCTAACACGAGGTTATTAGCAGAGCAATACCTAAGTCAAATATTAAATATAAAGACACACACACATATAATTTTTATCTGTCCCTTTCTTGTTTCTAGTCCAACAAGATATTTTCATTTTCCTTGCGTTACCCCTATATGTCAGTCTTATGGCTGTACGACCATTTTTCATTGTATTTTATTTGTTTATGTGCACTCTCACATACATAGACATCTAAAAGTATGTCTGCAGGTATCTACTACCAACAACCTTTTCTCCAATCAAATTATTTTGATAAGAAGACACTCCTCTAACCAATAGCTAAAGGTTTCAAACAAGGATATTAATTCAGGGTATGGTGTGTGTGTTCTGGTTACATATTTGGTGTTGAATTCTCACCAGTAGCATTTCTGTGATACCTCCCTGTCCCCCCCCC
>NC_069007.1:21878414-21890942 GCF_001194135.2 Octopus bimaculoides
CATCATCATCATCTTCAGCAATGTTTTAATGTCTACTTTTCCACCCTTGCATGGTTAAGACAGAATTTGCTGAACTGGACTTCCTATGGCTGGACGCCCTTCCTGTTGCCAACCCTCACCTGTTTCTAAGTAAGGTAATCTGGATCAGACATAATCTTCATGGAAGATTGGAAATGATGGACACCACACTCATTTACAACTCTCATGTGATTTCAAGGCAAGAAGACATTAGTACACATATGAATATATATAAATATATATATATATATATTATATGATGGGCTTCCATCAGTTTCTACTCACAAGGTCTAGGTCAGTACGGGGTATTAGTATTGGGGTCAATTCATTCGACTAAAAATTCTTCAAGCTGGTGCCCTAGCAAGGCCGCAATCTAATGACTGAAACAAGCAAAAGGCTAATGGTAAGCTACAAAATCTTGCATATTTAATCCAAAACAATGCGAATAAGTAAGCATTAGATTCGAGAGAGTAATCTGGATGCTAAAAGGTTAAAGTTTAAAGGATGAGTTCAACACATCCATCTCATTGGATGTTTGGAGGCAGAGTCTGCCTACAAATCAAGCATTTGATTGGTTAGTTGAATATTTAACTAATTGATTAATAATAAAGAAACAGAACTGAACCAGGGGTATAATGACTCTCCCTAGACACATCGACACCTTCAAGATATTTCTATAAATTTTGAAACTTCCAATAGTCCAAAGCTGTTACGGTTAGCAACCCCCCACCCCACCCCACACATACACTTTTGAATCCTTACCACTGTGTATATATATATATATATATATATATAAATAAACACACTGCAACTAGAATACATAACATTTAAACAACAACTCACTTAAGGGTTACATACATGTGTGTGTGTGTGTGTGTGTGTGTGTATAATGTAGGTATGTATGTATACATACATACAACTATATATGTATGTGCTTCACATATGGCAGTAGAGGGGTAGGGGTGACAAAGGTGCCTTTATATTCATCAGATGGCAGTATTAATAGCAACAGTAGTAGTAGTAGTAGTGGTTGGTGGTGGTAACAGAGAATGGGAGGTGTGTGGAAGCAGTTGACATTCCTGACATAGCTCAACTGCCCAGAAAGACTTAGGAATAAAGGCAGCAGGGATGGGTGTGTGGTGGGTCGAGTGAAGACATGAAGGACAAGAAGGGAAGATGAAAGCAAGTCTTTGGATGTGGTGGTGGTGGTGGTGGCTGGTGGTGGCTGGTTGGTAACAGAAATGATTTATTATCTACTAAGGTCACATGAAGCAACGACACTGCAAATTACAATATGGAATATGAGAGAGAGAGAGAGAGAGAGAGAGGGGTTGACAATGAAAGGGAGATATAGAGAAATAGACAGTGATAGAGAGAGAGAGAGAGAGAGAGAGAGAGAGAAAGAGATGCATAGATAGATAAACAGTGAGAAAGAGACAGAGATAAATAGACAATAAAAGGGAGAGAAAGACAGTGAGAGAGAGAGATATAGATATACAGATAGTGAAGGATAGATATATAGAGAGATAGACAGTGAAAGGAAGAGAGATATAGAGAGGCAAAGAGATAAAGGCAAGAAATATGGATCCCAAAAGCTTTTACTGTTAAAAAAATGGCCAGTCACAATCAATATCTCAAAAATTTGGTCAAATGGAAATAGGCTTAAAAGATCTTTTATTTCACCTGATATCCACCTATTTTAGAATGCGAGGTCAAACATTACATTGGTGAAGGTGGCATTAACAAAAAAAAAAGGCTTTTAAATTCACAATTGGTATTCTGCTAATCAGTGAGTTTGGGAGGCCATAAGATTAAAAGATGGGCCAATGAGGGAGCATTTATGTGGTGGAAAAGTTCCTTTAAGGGTATCATGGAAGGCCTGGTTGGAGGCCCAACCTTCTGAGTTCTTTTACAGGTCTTAGAAAAACTGAAGAACTGCTGCAATAAGTGTGTGAATCTGAGAGGGGAATATAGTGAATAAAATCATAATTAACTGGTCCTCCTGCATTCGGATGGAAGGCTTCTAAATATTTTGCCCAGCATGCTAACCATTCTCCCAGTTTGCCGCCTTATTGCACATAAATACGAACACCAAAATCTTTCATGGACCCCGCCCAAGGATCATACGGACCCGGGTTGAGAACCACAGCTTCAAAGGAAAAGACATGGTGACTAAACAAATTTCTTGGGACAAAACAAAATGTCAGAAGTAGCAAGACAGATTCTACACCATGTCATCGGCCACTTATTGGCAACAATTGAAGAGATTTTTAAACTAGCAAGATTGCTTTCCATAAGTGGCACTCACTATCAAGGAGTGGTGGAAGATTATTTATCTTGTTGCCATCACAGGAAATTATATGCCCAGACAAAGTCTGTCTTGAAATTGTGATTTATCAGTTTTAATGCTGTTGTACATGTTTTTATGCCTAATGGTTATTCTATCACTCCTACTAGAAGTACACTGAAGTCTACGCTTCCTTAATGAGGTCAGAAGACCGAAATATCTCCAGAGCCAGTCTCTTGTATTTTGCTGAAATAATTAAAATAATATTAGTCATTGGCTAATATTGTTTTTTTCTTTTCTTTTCTTTTTTCCTTGCCACATAATTATTCCTCGTTAGCTTTTTAATGATGCTGCTTTCATTAAATAGGTTAACACTAACTTGATCGCTCTCCTACATAGCTTGCCATCATCATCATCATCATCATCTGATGTTGACTAACCACTCCCTCATACAGCTTGCTTTTGCCTTCATCATTTTCATGTTAACACTACTCAGCCACTCTCTCACCACCACCACCACTGCTGCTGCCACCACCATACAGCCTGCCTTTATTACCATTTAATATTAGCGCTACTCAACCACTCTACCATGTAACCAGGCTTGTGGAATTCTACAAGAGTCCGTAAAAATGTAGAGTATCTGGTTCAATATGTGTTAAAATTTAAAATTCCACTGGTATCATCATCATCATCATATAACATCACTTCTACCTTGTTTGTGTGGATTAGTTTGTTGAGGCAGATTTTCTATGGGGTTCAATGGCCTTCCAGTTGCCAACCTTCACCTGTTTCCAAGAAAGGTAATATTTCCCCATGGCCAAACATATTTAGGCAGAATAGTGGACATGACACAAACGTGTATGTGTAGACATAGATACATACATATTTATATACCCCATGCTAGTAGAAATGAGTTGCCACACAGTAGAACTGAACCCAAAGTTACATGGTTGGAAAACAAGCTTCTTCATTACACAACCACAACTGTTTCTATGGATTACTTGCCATTCTTCACACTAATTCAACAAGCAGATTATCCAGTTAACAACACTTGTCCAAGGTGCTATGCAGTGGGACTGAACCCAGAACCATGTAGTTGGGAAGCAAACTTCTTACCACACAACCATGTGAAGTTTTAATACTTATTTCTCAGTGATTTAATTCTTCACTAAATGATATGGCAGTGCAAGATGTCTTCGGAAATCACCAAATAGTAGACTCCCTTCTGATCTTTCTACGACATGTTTACTCCAGAATAAACACAGTACCAATCAGTGCAGAAGTATCAATAAAGACCCTTTTGTTCCTGCCACTGATAGAAATTCCTTCAGAAGCTTTTGTATAAACCTGTGATAATATAATTGCCGAATTCACATCACATGTAAACGACAAATCGCATGCTATCTCTATGAATTATTCAAACAAAGAAATTTAAATAGACTCAACATTACGAGCTTTTTATAGGTAAAGTATGCGAATGTTGAATCCATCAAACAACATAACTGGGGTGGGGGGTGGGGGGTGAAGGTTTATATCTGAATACCAAGCAACCAAATAAGGCCACAGTAAAGAAAAATTTTATTTAATATATGGAAAAAATCTAATTACATTAATTGTAAAAAGTGACATATTAACGAGCTGTATTTAACGAATAAATACTATATTATCAACAAAAATGTTTTTTTTAAATTTGTTGTTATATTCCTGGTGTTTTACACTGCTTTTGTTTGAAGTAAATTAAAAAAACAATGAAGAATTTAGGAAAATAAATTTTGTCGTTAAGTACAGAATCATTTTTCTTGACATCCACATTGCATGGGTCAAATGGAATTTGTTAAGGCAAATTTTCTACAGTTGGGTGTGCCAACCCTTTGGCCCTCACTTGTTTCCAAGCAAGGTAATATTTCCCTGTGGCTGGATATGTCTTCATGGAAGACTGAAAATTAAGGAGACTTTTTAAATGACGACAACACCCACAACAATCACATGATGTATATAGATACACAACAGGCTTCTTTTCAGTTTCCAGCTACTGAATCCACTCACAAGGTTTGATGGGTCCGGGGTTATAATAGAAGACATTTGTCCAAAGTGCCATGCAGTGGGACTGAACCCAAGACCACATGGTTGGGAAGCAAGAGGCACCTGTACCTATCCTGTAGTGGCCATCACTCACGAGGATATAACAGTGTAATGATTGCAAAACTGACCGATACAAAAAGGCACACCCCTACCAAGGCAAAAGGGAGCAAGAAAAAAAAAAAAGAATCACTCTTACCAAATCAGTAATGTCCAATAAAAATTGATTGCTTACCTGAAAAAGATGAGAAAACAATGTTTTATTAAAGATGTGTAATACAGCATCATTAACAACAACAGCAACAACAACAACAACGATTTCATTTATTTGCCACCAGGGCAAAGGATGAAGGGGACAATGCAAAGACAGAGTGGGGGTTTACATTTAATGAAATCAATTAAATAAATTAAAAAACAGTGTAAGTTTGCATTTAAGTGCAATGAAAAGGAAGGGAAATATCTCAAAGAATTGGGTGAAAGTTGCGAAAATGGCAAGAGTGGATGTGAGTTGAAGAGAAGGAATTGGTGTTCAGGGAAATCTCAGACAGTGGAGTTCCTTAATTATCCCTAGAGGTCATCCTGTATTAAGAGCACTACATCTCTATCAATAATAATAATAATCATCATTTTTTGTTGTGAATGTATAATTTTTATAAGGTCCAAGTTACCATGCAGTGGGACTGAACCTGCTGAGCCAGGTGGTTGTAAAGCAAACTTCTTACCACACGGCCAAGCCGCATGCCGGCTTAGCAATATTTTCTTTTGGCTTAATGTTCTGGGTTCAAATTCTGCCAAGGTCAACTTTGCATTTCACCCTTTTGGGGTTGATATGAAATAAGGACCAGTTAAGCACTGGGGTTAATGTAATCGGTTACTCCTCTCCCACCAAAATGTCAGGCCTTAAAAGGATTATCATTATCATTATTATTATTATTATTATTATGTTCAGTTTTATGTTCAGACTGGCCAGTTCTGGCCTCTCACACCAACCCTACAATGTCGGTAGCAGTTCTGACAGAATTGTTAGCAGCATTTCTTCTGACTCCATACATTCTGAGTTCAAATTCCATCGAGGCTGACTTTGCCTTTCATCCCTTTTGGGTGGGGTGGGGAGTCATAGAATAAGAACTGGTTTGAACATTGCAGTTGATGTAACCAACTACCTCGCCCCCACCCACCCCCGCCCCAAACAGCTGGCCTGGGGCCAAAATTCAAACCCCTAATTGTAAAATGACTGATACAGCTTTGTTGTTGGCTTTGCATTAATTATTTGTGCATGTATAGACACACAAGTGTATATATATATATACACAGACATGTATTTCTTTTTATTAGTTTCAATGACAGGAAACTGGCCATGCTGGGGCACAACCTTCAAGGATATAAACAATTATATGAACTCAAAGTACATGTAGACTGGTCTATATTTTATCAACCTTGGAAAGTAACCAGACACTCTTGTGCTGTAGCCATTCATCACCATACATACATGTGTGGAGAGAGAGAGAGAGAAATAAACACGCATGTACATACTATTATCTATAAATATAAATAAATTTAGAGTAGAAGTGAAGGGTGTAAATGTTTAATAATAAACAATGACAAATGTAACGTCATAAAATATGTACAGAAACACACACAAACGTGTATACACATACAGATATATATATATACATACATACACACACACACACACACATACAAATGTACACAAATAAAGGCACACACACACATATATATATATATATATATATATATATACACACATACATACACATCAATGTATATTAAAAGTACAGTTTATTTTAATCAGCTTTATCAATAACTATTCAGTTAGTCAACTGTTTCTAAATCATTGATAGAACAAACAGCTGCTACGATGTCAGCCAAAATAGGCACATTTCCACTTTATGCTTTCACACTCGTGTATAATACTGTACTCTTTATAAAAGTGATTCTCACACCAGGACTTTAGCAAGTGCAGCAAAGTGTAAGCCTAGCTAAGGAGGTCTAACAACACTGAAACAGCTCTGCTATTGTCTCCCCTTCTTGCTGAAATTATTAAAACGATATTAGTCATTGAGTTAATAACTCATTGCACAAATTTTTTTTTATAATTAGATTATTTAATAATCCCTGCATTGCTAATTAGATATTTACTGTTCTTTGCATCACAAATGTTAACACTAAATTAAATAGCATTTTTCATATTGATGACATTTCAGTTATTTATTCTATGTAACTACAGGGTGCAGGCAAGGCCAAGTGGTTAAGAAATTTAGTTCCCAACTGCAAGGTTTCGGGTTCAGTCCCACTGTGTGGAATCAATATATATTCTATGTGGTAGTGAGACGTGGGCCCTGAATGCAGAGGAAATGCAAAGGTTAGAAAGGAACAGGGCTAGTATGCTCTGCTGGATGTGTAATGTAAGCATACACGTTCGACAGAGGACTAGTGTTCTGAGAGAGAGAAGGTAAGCATAAGAGGAAATGGTTGCTGTGTGCAAGAGAGAAAAGACTGCACTGGTTTGGTCATGTGATGTGGATAAATGCCAACAGCTCCATAGAGAAGTGCTGATCTCTCAAAGTAGATGGAACATCTGGAAGGAGAAGACATACCCAGGAGTAGTAATTTCGATTCCATCGACTCCAGTGCATAACTGGTATTTATTTTATTGACTCTGAAAGGATGAAAGGCAAAGCTGGCCTCAACGAAATTTGAACTCAGAGTGTAAGGATGGATGAAATACCACTAAGTACTTTGCCAGGCATGCTAATGGTTTTGCCAGGTCACCCCCTCTATTAATATATGCATATATGTGTGTGTGTGTGTGTGTGTGTGTGTGTATCTTTGTGTTTGCTCTTTCCCATCAACTGACAACCAGTGTTGGTTTGTTTACACTCCCGCATCCTCATAACTTAGCGGTTTCAGTGGCCTGATAAAAGAGACCAACGAAATAAGTACCAGACTTTAAAAAAGATTTAAGTACTGTTTGACTGAAACCGCTCAAGGTGTTGCCCCAGTATGGCCAAAGCTCAATGACTGAAACAAGTAAAAGATAAGACACACAACACATATCCCCAACGTATAACCACTTCTCTCCCTGAAACTCCCGTCTCTTCTGCGTGTCAGTGCAACATTAATTTGCCTGAAACTAAATATGTCCCACATATTTGCAATTCTCCTTTATGATTCACGAAAAGCAAAGATGGAACGGATAGCAAGATAACGTGAGATTTTGACTCCACACCCAAAAAAGAACAGAACATCTTCCACCCCTTCTTCTTGTTCTTTGACAGTCTAAAGGAGTTTGTAGGCTTCTTGAGAGGTATATCCCTTTCCATACCAATCTGCCTGAGACCAGCACCCTCCCCCCCCGGTTTTATGATAAAAAACACTTCCTGTTTAACTGACCTAAATTAAAACCTTGCATCAGAATTAAAAGATGGGTTTATGCTTGGAACACCAGTGGAACAATGGCAAAATTCTTTGACTAAGTTCTTCATTATTTCCAAATAAAAGCATTTTCAACAGAAATATTTTCTTTTATCTTTTACTGACTTTAGTCATGCTGGAGCACTACTTTGAAGGATTTTTAGTGGAATGAATTGACACTAATGTATATTTCTTAAAACTTGGTACTTATTCTATAATTGTAATAAAGATCTTCATCAATTTCATTTCCTCTCATTTGTTATATATAAATATATATACACATTTGTTACATACACAAATATATGTGTGTGCATGTGTACATACATATAAATTAAAAAACTTTATTCAGTTTTTATATTCTATTTTTGTTTTAAAGTCTCCTTTCTGCCCAAGACCAACCACACATACCAATCCAACACCCAAGCGTACTGCAATCAATTTACACCTGTACACCAAACGTGTGTGTTGCTGACCTACACACACACACAAGCATAAAACAAAGACATAGTTATAAAGGTGACATCATAGCACACACGCACAGACTGACACATCTGTAGATACAATAACAAAAGGTCACTGCAATATACACACGTATACAGGTATACAGACAGCATGTATACACACCTGTGGAGGTCAACACAACACACCTGAACTACACGAATCACTTTAAGAAATGCAGAGCAATTACACATATTAGCTGCAGATCACTACATCACGCACACTCAGACACACACACACACACAGAAGTAGCTTCCCTGATAAAAGAAAGCAAGTCACCACACACACACACATCACAGTTCTCTTTCTCTTCCTCCAACACAAAGAGTTCTACCGGCTGTGACACATACGCACGCACACATACACACACCACACTCTTACATACAGGGAGTTATAATGAAGTAGGTACGCACACACACACACACCCAACTTGCAGGGAGAGGACAGGTACCTCAGCTGAGCGATTTAATGTGAAATGTTGAGAATGTCACCAATGTCAATCATCTAAAACAGGTGTCAAAACTAAACCAACAAATGGTTTTATTAGATTGTGTTCTTTTCTTCTTTTCACTCCCCAACCAACCTCGTCCAGAAAGACTCTCAAACACTCCTTTATATATATCCTGGGCTCAAATCTTTAAAAAACACCATGTGAATTGAAGTCTCAATAAGTCCATATCTTTTGGGGCTTTTCTTCTTCTTTTACTAGCCTCAGCCACCTTGTAGCTAATGGCCATGCTGGGGCATTACCCTTGAAGGATTTAGTCAAACAAATTGACACTAGTACTTTCTTTTTTTTTTAAGCCTGCTATTTATTCTATCGGTCTCTTACTTCTTCCGCAAGACTGCTATCCTTTCAGGGTCAATAAGAGAGGTACCAGTTAAATACTCCCCAGCCCCTACAAACTACAGGCCTTGTGCCTGCAGTGGAAATAATTATTATCAAAATGTAGTATAGTTATAGAAAGACTGGTTTCCAATTTTGGCACAAGGCCAGCAAGTTCAGAAGAGGAGGAGGGGGGTTGTCAATTACATTGACCCCCAGTAGTCAACTGGTGTTTATTTTATCAGCCAAGAAAAGATGAAAGGCAAAGTCCATCTCAGCAGATTCTGAATTCTGAACACATGAAATGCCAGTGAGCATTTCACCCAGGCCATGCCAACCGTTCTGCCAGTTCACTGCCTTAAATATAAGGTTCCAAAATTTGGCAAAAAGACCAGCCTTTTTAGAGAAGGAGCTAAGTTGATTACATTAACCCCATTGTCCAACTGGTACTTGTGTTATGGAGCCTCAAAAGGATACAAAGGGAAGTTGGCCTCAGTAGAATTTGAACCCAGAATGTAAAGGTTGACAAAATTCCACTAAGCATTTTGCTTGGTGCACTAACGATTCTGCCAGCTCATCCAACCAGTATGATCTCAAGCTCAGATGCACGGCATCCACATAAGACCATGGTTGGTGGAGAGAAGATGCCCAGGCATTCGTCCTGCAGCGGACTAAACAAAGTCAATTCAATCCAATCTTTGAGTATTTTCTCTCTCTGCCCCATTCTTTTTCGGTCTTGCATGGCAACTTCACTAGTGCTAGTGGCATGAAGAATGCACCCAGTACACACTACAAAGTGGTAGGTGCTAAGAAGGGCACCACCCAGCTGTAGAAGAAACCATGCCGAAGCTGACATGGAGCTTAGTGCAGTCTGGTGACTTGCTAGATCCTGTTAAAGTGTCTAACCCATAGCAACAGGGAAAACAAGCTTCACACTATCTCCTTCGAAAGTTTAGTCCAGAATCACAGACTAAACTCTTGAAGTTGGTACCCCAGCACGGTCACTGTCCAATGGAGAAGAAAACAAAAACAAAAAAAAAACCCACAACACTGAACTAAAAATAGCAGAATGATTTGTTTTTCTTTTTTTAAAATGTTTTAGTTCCATAGAGTCAAGACAGATATAGAAAATATAATGTTGAAGTACATATTTTAAACACAGTTGTCTTACACACTGGAATCCAGTCAACCATAAAATAGGACAGACATCTATTTATAAAAAATACAATGACAAGTCAAATTTGTCATACATATGGGTGTGTGGTTAAGCAACAGATCACTTTGTAACCAGCCACCACCTTGGGCAAGTGTCAACTACTGTGGTCCTGGGGCTATTCAAAGCCTTGTAAGTGAATTTAGTAGACAGAAAGTGTGTGGAGTCTATCATATACATACACACACACAAGTTAGTCTGTGTGTCTTTGTTTGTTTCCTCTCACCACTTAACAACCAGTGTTGGTCTGTTTACATCCCTATAACTTAGTGGTTCAGCAAAAGGGACTGGTAGAATACCAGCCTTAAAAAGAAACAAAAAAAAAAGGAGCTGGGATTGATTTGTTTGACTAAATCCTCAAAGGTGGTGCTCCAATCTGGCCTTAGTCCCTTGACTGAAACAAGTAAAAGCTAAAATATACATACGTGTGTGCGCATGTGTGTGTATAATCATACTCGTTTTAGTCATTAGTCTGTGGCCACGCTGGGGCATCATCTTGAAAGTTTTAGTCAAACAAATCAACCCCTCTGCTTATTTTCCTTTTAAGCCTGGTAATTTATTGGTCTCTTTTTGCCAAACCACGAACTTACAGGGATGCTAACAAACCAATACTAGTTGTCAAATGGTAGTATTATATATGTATACACACACACACACATATATCACAATGGGCTTCTTTCAGTTTCCATCTCCCAAATCCATTCACAATACTTTGGTCAGCCGGAGGCTAGAGGACACTTGTCCAAGATGCCACACAGTGGGACTGAACCTGGAACCGTGTGGTTGTGAAGCAAGCTTTTTATCACACAGCCACACCTATGAACTTATCTTGCAATATGCTACAGCTTGTGTAAGAGACACGGGAAAATGGCAGCAGCGAAGAGCTGCAGCCTGAGTCCTTTCAAGTCAGCAGCCTCGCATTTTAATTATTCTTGCAAGCTAGCTACTAGTTTTGACAACTGTCTCATAACAATAATAATAATAATAATAATAATGACAATGACAATGATGACGACGATGATGATGATGATAACTAGAGTATTTGTACTCAGAATTATTGATTGCTTCAACCTCTCATGGCAGTCTGTTGCCAAAAGAACAACCTGTCTGCCACAAAAATTGCCTGGAAGCTTGCGACGGAAATTTACACGATCACTCGTTAGAGGAAAAAAAATTACTGACAAAATATTGCTTTGATGTTACACCATAAAGAGCAAAGTGTAATTGATTAAGATAAGCCACAAAGACATATTTTGAAGGAGGGTGGGGGTGTAGTCAATTAAATAAACCTCCTTACATGACTGGTACTTATTTCATTGGCCCTGCCCCCTCCCCTGACCTCATGGTTGAAGCGCTGCACTCACAATCACAAGATCATGGAGTTGATTCTTGGATTGCATGGCACATTGAGTTCTTGAGCAATACACTTCATTTCATGTTGCTCCAGTCCACTCAATGTATAACTTTGTAATGAACCGGTGTCCCTTTTAGAGGGATAGGGTTGCTGTGATTTCAGTCACATATGTTGTGGAAACCTCACACTGAACCAACTGACAGGAGACTATGAGTGAGATGGTTGGGAAATCACCATTGTCTCAGTTGGTAACACTTGGGGAGCCAGCCAGAAAGTCTAATGATGGTTGTTTCTGATGGGACCCTGTGGCAGGGGTGCTTGAGGACTCTACCTTCACAAACCCCCAGGAAAAGTGAGTAGAGAAAAACCATTTGCCTGGCTGGATAATCCAAAAAACGTTTGCATGGTTGGATAATCCAAAAAACGTTTGCATGGCTGGATAATCCAAAAAATGTTTACATGGATAGATAATCCAAAAAATGTTTACGTATTGGGTTTGGAGTGAATTTTTGTGACATTTTGCAAAAAAAAAACAACTCTGTGATTATAGTTGTTCACATACAGATCGGCTGTGATTGAAGTAAACTTGCAAACAAAGACGTCCCATCCATAACCATCCTGTTTTTTCATTTTAGGTATTGGAGGATTAACTCATTAGCACTCAGATTACTCTCTCAAATGTAATCCTTATTTTAGGTATTGTAGGATTAACTCATTAGCACTCAGATTACTCTCTCAAATGTAATCCTTATTTTAGGTATTGTAGGATTAACTCATTAGCACTCAGATTACTCTCTCAAATGTAATCCTTATTTTAT
>NC_069007.1:21892047-21898553 GCF_001194135.2 Octopus bimaculoides
CTTATTTTAGGTATTGTAGGATTAACTCATTAGCACTCAGATTACTCTCTCAAATGTAATCCTTATTTTAGGTATTGTAGGATTAACTCATTAGCACTCAGATTACTCTCTCAAATGTAATCCTTATTTTAGGTATTGTAGGATTAACTCATTAGCACTCAGATTACTCTCTCAAATGTAATCCTTATTTTATCCATATTGTTTTGAATTAATCATACATTATCTCGTAGCTTTGAGAGTTCAATGATGCAATTGTATAATTTTTGAATTACATTCTAAGGAAGGTGAGAGAGCTCAAATCTGACCAGTTGGGACATAAAACAGAATATTTGGGCTGGATTCAGCTGGTTTAAATGCTAAAAGCTTAAATATTTCTGAAAGTAACATTTCCAATATCTTAGTTATTGTTATTATTGAAGATTAAGATCCCAGCTACTCCACTGCTATCATCTTCTAAAACACAGTTTTTCTCTACTGGGTCAATGGATTTTTCTTCTCATTTTGTTAAACCAATAAGAAAGAGATTTGGCTGCTGTTTCTAGGTGAGTCAAGTGACCAGGAAAAGACCTCCTGGCTGGCTTTTCCAGAATAACAGTGCTAGGATTTGCTGGTTTTATATAGTACAGAAAGCAGGATGAGGGAATAAATAGATTCAATTCTGAGAGAGGGAGGGAGAGTTCATTATGACCATTAGTTTTATAAGAGCCTCATTAAAATATTTAATGATTACGCATCATACAACGACTCCCCACTCCAACATATGCACGTCACCATATGAGTTTATGCTTGGTGACTGCCTCTTTCACTCTGCCTCATATATATATATATATATATATATATATATATATATATATATACACACACACACACACACACAGAGCCAGGCTACTCAGCCATTGAAGCCGCCAGCTAGAAACCGTTTTCTACAATTCCTGTCAAAACAATATATTAAAACGAGCAGGAAAGTAGCAACATATAAATTATGCAAAAGAAAGAATATTTCATTAAGGCCATCTACTTTGAAATTATTTTTTTACCATTGATAAAGCTTTGGCATGCCGCCATCTTCTGCCAAAACATTAACATTAACACTGAGCACCATAAACGCTGGAATATGTCAACGGTTCATTTTGTTGTGTGTGTGTTTTTCTTTTCCTTTTATATATCATATATATCTTCAAACATTACTAAACACGATATTACAGCAATGTTGATCTTTATTATCAAAGTTTACATCTGTGTGACATTGTAAAACATCTCAAAAAAGCTAAGTGCAAAACAGAAGTAATAATTATTATTATTATTATTATTATTATAATCTTTTGGATTATCAAAATCATATTTAAAGGATTAAACGCATTTTAAATGGTTTTACAATCAACATTAGACTCTATTGTGGTTTTGGATTTGGTCTCATTACGTGGCATTGTGGGTAAGTGCTGTCTTCTACTATAGCTCCTCCAAGCTGACCAAAGCCTTGCAAGTGCTCAACTGGTACCCGTTTCATTGACCCCACAAAAGTATGATAGGCAAAGTCGAGTTTGCTGGAATTTGAACTCAGAACATAAAGCTGGAAAAAATCCTGCCGGGCAGGCGTAGCTGTGTGATAAAAACGTTTGCTTCCCAATCACATAGTTCCAGCAGATTCCAGTCCCACTGCATGGTACCTTGGGCTCACCAACGCCATGTGAGTGGATTTGGTAGATGGAAACTAAAACAGAATGATGGTAGCAAAAAAAGTTAAAGTGATAAATTAAAACTTTCCATCAAAACTTCATGTTAATTTATGTTCCAAACACCAGCTTAATAATGATAATGTTATTTCAATAAATTCTTCATTAATTTCAAAATTGCAACAAAAAGACAGTGCGTCTCAACAGAGATATGAAAATAAACGGGTTAGTCGAAAAGTGGAGCCATCAAGTATGGAAATTTTATTTTTTTGTCTCCAAGATGGTTTTTCATTCAGACGAGTGCTTCATCCTGTTCCAACTGACCAATCAGAAGCAGCCAGACAGTCTCTATCCAGTCATCTAGTTTGCTAGAAACAGCAAACTACATGAAGAAATCATACCCAAGTGTCTAAAAGGAGGAAGGATTCATTGGATAACACAATCCAGGATATACTAAGTCCCCCACCATCTCCACCACCACCACCACCACCACCTCTACTGCTGCCAATGGGCTGATTGTATCTGGACTGTGATTTGAACATCAGAACTGTTTCATTATGATGAACAGCCAATGATGTAGTTTAATAGACTCTCTCTCTCTCTCTCTCTCTCTCACAATCATCTCCATGGAATGCTGGGTATGTTCAGTTCACCAAGCACTGACATGGCTGGCTTTGTTGTTGCACAAGACAAGGAGTGGCTCTCTCTCTCTCTCAGAGGTATTATGGCACTTACAGACATTCTTACACTGTTCTGTTTTTCCCCAGACTCCAATCAGAATAGTTTTCTAAAGTGCAGAGTAGCTGAGAGAGAGGGGGAGATAGAAAGAGAGAAAGAGAATGAAAGAGGCAAAATGAACAGAGAGAGAGAGGATGAGAAAGAGGCAGAAGGATATGATAGAGGGAGGGAGGGAGGGAGAAATGGAGGTAAAGGGAAAAGAAAAACAAAGGGAGAGAGGGGGGAGCAAAAAGAGAAAGAAAGAGGTAGAATGAACAAGGAACGGAATAGAACGAAACGTTTCCGACAATTAGTAACTGAAGAAATTAATACAGCCATAGTCTAATTAAACCATCAGAGTGGGCCTCCCGACCAATCAAAAGACAGCCTGCATTAATTAACTAATTGTAGGAGCTGAAAGTAATGGTCAACCCTAATCAGTGGAGGTGGAAACTGAAAGACGTGGATGAGTGATGCCGGAGAGAGAGGAAAAGAGAAATTGTTTAGAAAAAAGAAAGAAAGAAAAAAAAGAGGTTAATTACTCAGAGACACCATCTGCACGAAAATCAACAGTTAAGTTGGGATGATCATATCAACCTTTTTGATACCATGCCACTTGAACTGGCACTGGTCCTATGATGTAAACTTATTGTTTTAAAATGAAATTAAAACCTTCCCAGCTTAATAATGACTGTTATTTTACTAAATTCATGCTTTTCAAAATGAATTGAAACAAAGACGTTATATTTTAACAAAATATGGTAACAAAAGGGTTAAAGTGATTTAAATTAAAAGCTTCCATCAAAATTTCATTCTAATTTATATTCCAAATACCAGCTTCGTTATGACTATTTTACTAAATTGTTTGTTATGTTTCAAAATTAAGTAAAAATAGGATAACAAAATATGATTATGTACAAAGAGGGAAGTCAGGGTAGAATACAACACAACATGGCAAGCTAGGATGGAGTGGAAGGGCAATGTGGTGAGTTAAGCTGGAGTGTAGGACAATGAGTAGAGCTGGAGCAGAGAGTCAGACAATGAATGGAGTTGGAACAGAGTGTAGGTCAATGAGTGGAGTTGGGATAGAGTGTAGGGCAATGAGTGGAGTTGGGATAAAGTAAAATGTACAGTAGAATGAGAATAAATTGTAAAAGAAGTTCTCCCTGACATTAAAACCAAATACAGAATTGCTAGGAGAATGGAATAACAACACAAGGACACCAAAATGAGTTTGTATTTGAAAATAATGGCTCAGGAGTGTGTTGGAAAGAGATTTTGTTTACAATCAATGAGTCATAAGAGAAGGTCTTGTGGCAAGCCCTCCTCTACAACTTCTCAAATATAGGTCACATGATAAGGAGAACTGACTGAAGCAGAATGACTGGTGCTTGGGAAGGGTAACCGATCATAAAGAGAGGCAGCTCACCAAAAACATCCAGTGAGCTAGTTTATGTATGAAAGTATGGTAAGACATATTACATATGCAAACACTTTTGTGAGGGGGGGGATCAATAAATTCAAATTCTGCAAGTAGGGGGGGGATAGTAAGTACCAGTTGCGTGTGTATGTGTGTGTATCTTTGTATTCGTCCCCAACCACTACTTGACAACTGGTGTTGGTTTGTTTCTGGCCCTGTAACTTCATGGTTCATCCAAAGTGACTGATAGAATAACCAAATGTAAAAAAAAAAATAAGTAGCAGGTTTGATTTATTCCAAGCAAACCCCGTCAGGGTGTTGCTCCAGCATGGCTGCAGTCCAACAGCTAAAACAAGCAAGAAATAAAAGGGAAACATTTAACAATTACACACACACACACACACACACACTCATTTAGACATACACATACACAATTGCTCATTGTCTCACACATACATACATACTGTGTCTCACGCCCATTCATCAGATAATCTCTTACACACATGCACACACACACACACACACGTGCATACACACACACACACCTGTTCTTCAACTGCATTCTGCATTAATTTACACTGCAGTGGAGAAAGAGGCAAGATCAGATGGTCAGAGCTATTTCCTACTACTACTACTGCTGCTGCTGCAGTAGAATGGTGCAAGGAAACAGGTGAGGGTGTGGAAAGGACAAGGTAGAGGGGGTTGTGGGCACCGACCTTAGCTCTTTGCTTCACCTAACAAACAAACTGGGTGACTAAAGGAAGGAGGAGGAGGAGGAAGGGGTAGAGGTGGTGTTATGTGGTCCACTCACTGCAAATTGGACAAGTCAGCTGATAACTGCACAATATTAGTGAATGTATGTATGCACGTGCACTGGTGTACTTGTGCATGCATGCGTATGTGTGCATGCTTGTGTATATGTTAGTAGATTGTGTGTGTGTGTAGGTAATAAGTGATTATTTCTTTTGTTTTAAAACAGTAATATTGATTTCTTTTCTAACAATAACTAGAATGAAAGCAATAACAGTAGTAGTAGTAGTAGTAGTAGTAGTAGTAGAAGTGGTGGGGGTGGCAGCAGTAGTAGAAGCAAAAATAAAACAGCAAAAGAAAAAAACAAAAAGCAATAATGGCATTTTAACAAACATAAGGCCAAATTTTTTTTACGAAGGACGGACACTGACCATGATATCAACGTTTGTAGTTATTTGTTACTTAAATTATTATTGGCCTCAGGCAGCTTTTTGGTGTCATCTTATTAACCCTTGTGTTACCATGGTTCTGATGAAATACATTGTCCCTCATCATCATTTAATGTCCGTCTTCCATGCATGCATGGATAGGACAGTTGACAGGAACCGGGCCAGGTACAAGACTACCCCTAGGCTACTGTGTCTGTTTCGGGAAGGTTTTCCATGGCTGGGTGCCCTTCCTGCCACCAACCACTCTGCAGAGTCATTTTGTTTAAATGAATTTTGAAAATAAGGAAGAATTTGATAAAACAACTTTGTCATTGTTAAATTGAGTATTTATAAATTCCATCCAAAGATTATTATTTGCAAAATCCCCCCCACCACTTGACAACCAATGTTGGTGTGCTTATGTCCTTGTGACTTAGCATTTTGGCAAAAGAGACCAACAGAACAAGTCGATTCGTTTGACTATAATTCTTCAAGACGGTGCCCCAGTGTGGCCACAGTCTAATGGCTGAAATGAGTAAAAGATAAAAGGTATATGCAATGGGCTTCTTTCAGTTTCCATTTACCAAATTCACTTCTTAGGTTTTCATTAGCCAGGGGTTATACAGAAGACACTTGCCAAGGTGCCATGCAGGGGAACTGAACCCATAACCATGTGGTTGGGAAGCAAACTTCTCACCACCCAGCTATGCCCATGCCTTGTGATGGCTTCATTGTTGTTGGGGTTACGATTCTATTTTTGCTATTGTTGTTTTTTACAATGCTGTTGTTGTTGTTGTTGTCAACGTTGTTCACAAAGGCCACAGCTGTTTGTGGTAATCTACACGCAACATAAACTTTGTGTGATGGTAGCAGAAATGCTGCATGATTCAACCTCCTTAATACACAGCATAATACCATTGAATGCCCCCACCACCAGTCTCTCCCTTTTCTCACTCCCTAATTACATCTATGGTTTTCCCTTTCTTTCACTCTGTTCGTTCATTTGTCAGGATTATTATTGAAACATCTGGATCCATCTCAAAATTTTTGAAGGAAAAACAAATTATCTTTTTCCAAGCGACAGATATTACATTGATAGTTATTCTGAAGAGCAACGGAATTCTATACAAACAACAGATTCAGCCACAGCCAACAAGTTTCTTCCTCTCTTCAGTTATATAAAAGAAAAAAATAATAAAAAATGGGAATACAATCCCAAAATTCCTGAGATGAAACTAAGCGTAGCTTTCATGAATGCCAATAAGAATAAGAATAATAACAATAATAACAATAATAATAATAATAATAATAATAGCCCTGATGCAGTACCAGGCAGTGGCTCTCATGGCTTCTGATCTTAATTGATTGGAAGTGTTATCATGTACATTGTTTTGTCTTGGAATAAAAGATGGGCTACAGCAAATATTCTGCTCAATACCAGATTTGTTTGTCAGTTGCTTGACCTTAACCAGTTGAGCATGTCCCTTGGTGGCTGACGATATGTGCATCTCTGATCAT
>NC_069007.1:21898571-21905158 GCF_001194135.2 Octopus bimaculoides
GTATAAGTTGATGACATTAACCCCGGTACTTAAGTGATACTTTATTTATTGACCTACCCCGAAAAGGATGGAAAAGGCAAAGTTGACGGCCCCCACCACCACCAGCAGCAGCAGCGGTACATATTAGAAACAACAAACAGGAAAGAGGACAGCATCTGTTTCACTGCTTTTGATCTATATTGAGGGGAAGGTTACCTTTGTCATGTTTACTGTTATTCAGAAGAAGAATCCCTAGCATAGTTTTTGTAATATGGACAGTGGAGGTGGATGTCATAGCATTTGGGTTCAGTCCCACTGTGTGGCACCTTGGACAAGTGATTTTTTTCTACTATAACCAAAGCCTTATAAGTGGATTTGGTAGACAGAAATTGAAAAAAACCTCATCCTATGCGTGGGGGTGAGGTGGGGGAGTGGACCGTACTTGTCCCCACCTCCACTTCACAACCACTGTAGATTCATTTATGTCCCCATAACTTAGTGGTCCAGCAAGAGAGATCAATTAGAATAATTAACAGGAAAAACTAATTAAACAAAAAAAGGCACCGAGGTCGATTTGTTCGACTAACCCTACAGGATAGTGTGCCCCAGCATCGCCGCCGCAGTCCAAAGACTGAGATAACTAAAACTCAAAAGACCTGTTTGATTTGTGAAAATCTTTTCTGTCCTTCATCAGCCAGCAATGAGATAGAGGCGTCACCACTAAAAGCTAGCAAATAGCACAGTTTTGTGAATGTGTCAGCAGTAGACAGATTAGCTCGGTTATCCTCTTAGCTATGTGAATTAAGATTCTTATCACACTTGCCAGATATTTCTCAGAACAGATAAAATATTTTCTCTACTAAGATCGCAATCTGCTCAATGTGCTACATGGGAACGAGAAAACGAAAGGCTCTCTCAGCATTACTATACATGGAGCTGTAACAGGTAGGCAGGTGTCTCAGTGGTTGGGGCATTGAATGGCTGACCCATGGTTCTGATTAGCTCCTTTGGCAAAGTCTTAAGTCACTGCTTGACCTTACAGTCCAGTTCACACCCAATTAATAAACTGGATACCACCACACCCAAACTGTATGTGTGTGTGTGTGTGTGTTTATAAGCATTACAAGGCAGAATGAAATGTTTAACCATAAAAACACTTGTATCAAGAATTCAGGAAAACATCTGATTTGCAAACTCATGGTATTTCAAGCATTACTTTGCTGTAACACACACACACACACACGTACACATTCACTCCCTTCCCCTCTCTCTCTCTCTCACACACATAGATATAAAACAAATACCATATAGGTGTATCCGGGTAGGGAGGAGATTGTAATTAAATAGAAAATGAAAGAATGACAAGAATTTGGAAATTATGAAAATGAATTACACCCCCCCCCCCAATCACCTCCCAAATATTTTATCTCTCATTCTGTTTGATTATATTTCATAATAGCATTATAGCATTTATATAAATACACAATGGTTAAGTAAATTAGTTAGAACAGCACACAGAGTTGGAACCATGTGTTAGAAGTTTGCAGAAACAGCACACAGAGTTGGTATCATCTGGTGCCAATCACTTGGCTGGAACTCATGCAAGAGGGAGACCCAGGAAGAACATGGGATGAAGTACTGAAGGCCGATCTCAAAACACTGAACCTTCGGGCCATCATGGAAAATGGACATTTGATGATGATGATGATGATGATGATGTTAGAAGTATGTAATGTGTAATCACCAAAACCTAATTCACTTCATCACGGAAAGTGTCCAAGAAACCTCCTCCTCTTCCTAAAATTACAAGAACAACATTAAAGAAACTTGGTTTCCATGTATTTGGAACCAAGAAACACACCAGTCTTTCTCAGTTATTGTTGACACTCGACAAGAATCAAAATATTCCCTACATCATCATTTTAACATCCTCTTTTCCATGCTTGCATAGGTTGGGTGGAGTTTATTGAGGCAGATTTTCTACAGCTGGATGCCTTTCCAGTCACCAAGCTTCACTTGTTTCCAAGTAAGGTAGTATTTCCTCCATGGCCAGATATATTCTTGCAGAATATTGGAAATGACTGACACTGCTTGTATGACAGTGACACTCATTTACAACTATCATGTGATGTCTAGACAAGGATACACAAACATACACAAACTTGTATCAATATATCAAATATATCTAATTTGTTAATTTGCTTAATTCTCTCTCTCTCTCTCTCTCTCATATATATGTGTGTGTGTGTGTGTGTGTGCATATATATATATATATACATGGCCGTTTTCGTGCGGGTGACACGTAAAAGCACCCACTACACTCTCTGAGTGGTTGGCGTTAGGAAGGGCATCCAGCTGTAGAAACTCTGCCAAATTAGATTGGAGCCTGGTGTTGCCATCTGGTTTCACCAGTCCTCAGTCAAATCGTCCAACCCATGCTAGCATGGAAAGCGGACGTTAAACGATGATGAAGATGATGATGATGTGTGTGTATATACATACACATACACATACAAACATATGTACACACAGATAAAGGGCTTCTTTTAGTTTCTCTCTCTGTTTTTGCAGAAAACTGAAAATGAACGACAGTGATTTACAGTTATCTTGTGATGTCTAGATAAGGATACACACACACACACACACAACAACCTTCTTCCAGTTTCTGCCTGCGAAATCCACTCACAAGGTTTCGGTCGTTCCACACCCATAGCAGAAGTGACACTTGTGCACAAGATGCCATGAAATAGGACTTGAACTCGTGATCACATGATTGTGAAACAACCTTCTTAACCACACTATGCCTTACCCAATATGAAGAAATACAAGACAGGAGTTGGTTTGTTGGGTTGTGAGATATTCCAGAGCAGCTACTGGGATGGGTTCCCAAGGCAACACATCAAATGACTATCATCATCATCATCATCATCATAATAATCCTTTCCACTAAAGGCACAAGGCCTGAAATTCTGGGGGAGGGGGTTAAGTCGATGACGTTGACCCTAGTACGCAACTGGTACTTAATTTATCGACCCTGAAAGGATGAAAGGCAAAGTTGACCTTGGCGGACAGCTATCCTGATAAATGTCCTATATACACAGCACAACTCTGCTATATCATACATCAAGTATTTAAACTTCTGACATCACGAGTCAACAAGACTCTCTGCATCAGAGGTTCACAACCAGAGTCCATATGCTCCTTAGGGGTCCAGATAAGATTTTGTTGTCAAACAATTATCTCCAATAAACTGGTTAAACTTCTACAATACACAAAATATTTTAATTTTATTGTTGTTTTTTTTATACGGTTCCTCATAATATATAATCCCTAAAAATATATTTTTAGACATCAAATGGCTTTGAGGGTCCTCTTCTGAGTAAAATAAGAAGCAAAGGGCTCCATAAGTGGAAAATGGTTGAGGACCACTGCATTACATGGTCATACAACATGCTAGAAATAGCAGTGAAATCCCATCCAAAGGCACTGATTCTTGGTGTGTTTGACTTGGAAACTGGCAATGAAGCAAGACAAATGACTGGCATATTTCACACAAGTTTTAAAAAATGACTGACGTACTTTAATAGACTGAAGTTAAAAATTGCTGACATTCTTTGAATACCAAGTCAAAAATTACTGGTACATTTCACATCTTTCTTTCATCTCTGACTTGTTTCAGTTTGACCCAATATGAAGAAATACAAGACAGGAGTCGGCTTGTTGGGTTGAGCCCTTCATTGAAGGGCTTCAGGTGAAAAAATTGCACCCCTCACCTATTTACTCAAGATTTTTTAGTCAAAGAAATCGACCCCCGCCCCAGGACCTATTCTTTGTAAGCCTAGCACTTATAAACACAGGAATATGAAGTGCAGGAGCTTGGGCTGCTATTTCTAGCATGTCCAGCGTACACGTAGAGTCTTTCTATTTGGATAAACGGGCATCGGAAAGTGACGAGAGTTTATTGCTATTCGGTTTCCTAATTTTACTGTCCAGCCTCTTACTACCAACTGTCACACAGGGTTAATGGTGGCGGGGGGGGGGGGTAAAACAAAACACTACAACACGCCCACACATTACCATAGTTAGTTATCACATCGACTCGGGTGAAGCAGGGACGAAAAGGGGTCATTCATTGAACCTCTGTCACGGACAGGAGAGGGAGTCGATAGTGAGAAACGGTGTGTGTGTGTGTGTGTGTGTGTGCTGCGCCTGAGTGAGTGGAAGTGTGTAGGCCAGTATGCGTATGTGTGCGTGTAGGGGAGAGAGAGAGAGAGTACCTGCATGAATGTGTGTGAGCGTGTGTAGCTGCTTATGTGCATGTGTGCTTCAGTGTGTATATGTGTATGCATGTGAATAGAGGAGTTAAGAAAAAAAGGACTCGTGATGACAAGCAAATCTTACAATACACGACATGCACAAAACACACACACACACGTATACATACATACAGACAAAACACACAGCAGCCACACACAAATAGTCTTACGCATACACATACGTATATGTGCGCACGAATGTAGCAATTAGCGTCAGTTTTATACACCCAGGGTTTCATACTACATCTTAAGTAGTGTATATTATACACACACACACATCTGTATATAATAAATAAGACTCCCTACTTATACATTCATGCACACAGAGGGGGGTGAGGTGGGGGGGGGCAGTGAGCAAGAGAGTGCGCGTGCAATGTGCGAGGACTTCCGGCGCTGGGAGAAAAGAGATGGAAAAGGAAGAAGAAGGCAAGCAAGACACCAACTGAAAAAAACAAGCAGCAGCGAGTGTGTGTGTGTGTGTAGTATATAAGAGAATGAATGAAATCGAGTTAGGTGACCTATAACTGAGGAAACAGTCAGGCCCCTTCCTGTCTGACGCGTTGGCTGGTTGGTTAGCGAAAAGGATGGTTTGATAGCTGGCACTGAGCTCGGCAGCTGGTTTCATGTGCCAATTTCAATATGGGTGTGTATAGCCATATAAATATATATATATATATATATGTGTGTGTGTGTGTGTGTGTGTGTGTGTTTATGTCAATATACGTGTATATGTTGATAGATATTTATGTGTAATATATATATATATATATATATATAAACACATATATATAACGAAGTTTGCATACATATTTTGATTAGGATTAAATAATGTATATATGCGTGTTTATACACACGCATAACAGGTCAGAATATGTATGCGTATACGTGAATGTGTGTGTGTGTACATTTTTGTTTTACTTTATGTATATGGAGACAGACATTGCATGCGAGTGTTCAGGAGAACTTATGCATGCTTATATTTAGACACCCGTGTGTGTGTATATATATATATATATATATATATATATATATATATATATACATATATCGTAAACACACATATGCACAAATTATATATATATCTGTCCTCATTTTATTCTTCAATTCCTCCAGAGATATATGGTGGCATGGTTGTGAGAAAAGAGGTTTGCTTTCCAACCGCAAGGGTCTGGATTCGGTCTCACTACGTGTGTTGTAGAAGTATAACCAACTAATTACACATAAAATTTAATAACAGAATCGGATATGGACCCCCCTCCCCACTTCCGGTTGAGAAACACTGGATAAAAAGTCAGGTCCAACTGGGGTGTCGTGACACCCTCGTGTATCGTAGACAGTGAGTTAAGGGTGCATTTAAATTTAAATAACTGACACAATAAAATGTTAATAGGGGTGTTGTTTACTCTAAGAAATGGGAGATGGAGTGACGAGGCAGGTCACAGAAACAACAACTCTATCCACCACCACTTCCTTTCAGTTGTATTCCCTAAGCCCTACACATATTTCTGAAATATTCAAATATATATTTTCAAACCCGGTGTATGATCACATCAGCCAGTGTGTACGCTTAAGACAGTAAGGTGTGATTTGAGGGAGATTTGACTGCTCTTTCAAGCAAATCGAGAGACCAGGTCGAGACTGTTTCACCGGTTTGTGAGTGAATGTCTATATTGAAGTACGAATTAAAGAAAAAATTAAAATGGGGGAGGTACTGGTTAAAATTACAAACACGACGGCTTTGAGGAATACACACACATACATATATATATACATACTTGTATCAACATGTTTTATATACACGTAAGATGTATATAATTGAGTGCACGAAATATCTTAGGCTTTTTTCAGTTTCCATAAACTCAATAGGCATTGGTCGGCCCTGAGTTATTTGTGGAAAACACTCGAGGTGATATATATATATGTATATATATATATACACGTATACACACACACAGAAATATCTATAATATACACACCACATTAGCACATATTTTAATATTTTACTGGCCTCAATCCGACCGCAACGTAAAACAATAAAAATATAAGAATAATTAATTTAATTAAAATTTCTTGATTAACTACAGAACCACATCTGGCGCACGCACTGTACCAATAAATGTCCGGCCCGTTAACTGGGACAAGTTCCGTAATGTTTCGGGGAAAGACTTTTCCATTTTAATAGCAAATGGCCTGATAAAGAGATACAATATGAAAGGTAAAGTTGCAGGCGTGGCTGTGTAGTTAAGAAGCTTGATTCCCAATCATGTGGTCATGGGTTCGGAACCTATATAT
>NC_069007.1:21905266-21907062 GCF_001194135.2 Octopus bimaculoides
TATATATATATATATATATATATATATATGTATCTTTGTGCTCGCCATCCACCACAGCCCGAACAGCCGGCGTTGGTTTGTTAATATCTCCATAACTTAGCGATCCCGCAAAAAAAAAAAAAAAAAGAAAGACAGATAGAATGAGTACCAGACTTTAAAAAAAGAAAACAAAGTATTGGAGGAGTCGATTTGTTCGACTTAAACCCTTGAAGGCCGATGCCCTGGCATGGCCACAAACCAAAAACTGAAACAGGTCTAAGATGAAGATATGCTGTTGAGACCATAGTTAAAAAGAATGCGCGCGCGCACAGAGAGACAGCAGACGACAGCTGGTGATTGTAACGTCCCGTATAATTTGTTAGATATAGGTTATATACATCGTAAATGAGTGCAAATTCATTAGGAATTTCCCAGCTTCTCAGTCAAGTTTACCCACTAGACAGCAGCTAATGAATGGCGCTCTCTCATGTTAACACCGATATATACATATATATACATCCGTATATACTTGTAGGTCTCTGTTGGTACAAACAGGAAAATAGAACTCGAAACATCACTGTGTGTGTGTGTTTGTATTAATAATAGGCAAAACTAACTGACTCAAGAGCTGGAGTATTAATAAACGAAACTTTCGGCCCTTGAGTTACACAGCAACTTGTGCCATTTAATAATAAAATTCACTTACTCATATCTATTTATCTATGTGTGTGTGTGTGGAAAGAGAGATGAATTGCCTTTCGCAATGTATAAATTTCAAAGCCATATTATTATACACGCCCGCGCTAATGTGTCTATTGAAACACACATATACATTGTTTTTTCTTTCTTTCGCAATAGAAAAGACACACAAAAGCGGTCAATAGGGAGGCCCTTGTGTTTAAAAGCGAGTATAATGTGAAAGTTTGTCATATGACACACACACACACAGATAATCAAAGAAGGGGGAAAAAGAAGAGAGAGAGGGAGACTGAATTACTGTTTCCGTTTGTGTGTTTCTATCATCACACATCCACACATACACACACAATTATATAACTAATATACAAGGCAAGTTAAATGCAGCCACACCCACAAACCAACAACGGGACCTTAAATCATTAAAACCATTTGAAAAAAAAAAAACGGTAGTAGACGTAATGGTGATGATGGGTTAATGTAGTCCTAGATACACTATGCCTGAATATAAGACAGTCGTACGGTCATAATGGGAATGCTTTGAACATGTGTTTGCTGTATGGGTCGGGAGGTGGACAAAGGTTAAATAACAATTGGAACAAGAACGGTTCTACTATATAATGGTCACACATCCAATTACAGGAATTAAAAAAACGGAATGGTCAAGGGTGGAACGCTTTTGATCGTAGGACTGACCTAGAACTAAAACGGCAACAAAGCTATGTATTCCGTGTGTGCGTATGAATATAGTTACGGTTTTTAACCGGATAAGAAATAGGTGGTAACCGATAGTATAGTTGAACTAAAGAATATGTCACGAAGAGAGAGAGAGAGAGACACACACACACACAAACGCATACGGAGTACTCCAGCTTGGCCTTCGTATGATGACTAAACTAAATTAAAAGCACAACTTGTATAAAAGGTTGGGTGGGAGAGAAAATAAGATTTTCAAACAAATAAGCGCAGGCGTGGCTGTAAGTAAGAAGCTTTGCTTCCCAAATGTAATTGTTCTGGGTTCAGACGTACTGTGTGGCACCTTGGGACGACCAGAGCTTTGTGAAGCGGAGTTGGAAACTGAAAGAAGCCCGTCGTGTGTGTGTGATGAGTGACTAAACTAT
>NC_069007.1:21907638-21917641 GCF_001194135.2 Octopus bimaculoides
ATATATATATATATATATATATATATAAAGAGAAGTGGGGGCCTAGATTATCTTATTAAATTGGTGCTTATAATGTCGTCTAATAGCACTATTTAGATATTAATACATGTATGTGTGGAAATGTATGTGTTGATGTTTGAGAGAGAAAGCCGGATTCTCTGCTATATATTAAATAGGTGCTTATAATGTCTAATAGCACTGTATAGTCTTTCTCCATTATAGCAGAGAGAGATGTATGAAATACTACACACACACACACACGGGGGGGGGGACAAGTAAATAAAATATAAATAGCTAGTCATGTCGTCGCTGTGGTGGTGGTGGGGGATATTGTGAAGTGGTGAGAGAAGTGAATGATGAAGAGAGAGAGAGAGAGAGAGAGAGAAAAGGAGAGACAGAAGGATGGTTGGTGAAAAGGCAGAGAGAGAGGGGGAGGAGGGAAAGAAAGAGAGTGAGAGACAGACAAGAGATTGTAAGAGCTACAAGTGTAATAAAATGCAGTCAACAGTCACACATTAACGATATACATATGCGTCTGTGTGTGTGTGTGTATAAATATATATATATATGTATGTGTGTGTGTGTATGGGAGAAGGATGACGAGGTAGACACTATGACCGACATGCTGTGTCGATTTAATAACTTTTGACTCAGCCAGAAGACTTACAGTACTATGAACCTCTATAACTGTACCATACATATTACTATCACTTCAATTAATAAACACTCGTGCATTACAAGGTACTGCTATTACAACACAATTAAGCCTAGACCCCTTCCTCCCAAATGAAACACCTCTTTCGTACCTCTCCCCTACTATTTTTCAGTAATGTATTTACACACATACATCTACATATAAATACTCACACGTATTGTCTAATAGACAATCATGGTGATATATATTTCACTCGAATACAATATAACGCTACTGTTACTACAATTCGCTCAATAGGCTGGAAATAGCAGCCAAAACTTCTCAAATCATTTCCTGGATTGGATTGCCCGTCCGTGTTCAGTCCACTGCAGGACGAAGGCTTCGCCATGTTTCTCTCTCCACCAACCATAATCTGATGTGGAGGCCATGAATTGTTGAGCTTGAGATCATAACTGGTTTGATGAACCAGCTGTTCCCACATTGGCTCGACATGGCTAGGCAGAGCAATGCAGTTTTTCTATACTAATACCCAAGAATAGTTAAATCGATGACATCAACCCCCCGTGCTCAACTTATATTTATCTTATCGACCCTGGAAAGGATGAAAAGCAAAGTGGACATGGCCGGAACTTGAACACAGAACCTAAGGACGGACGAAATACCACTGGGCATTCAGTTAATTCTGCTCGCTCGCCGCTTAAGCCTTTATCGTCTTTAAAAAAATGTGTAACCCTTTTGAGACCGACGACTCTTGTTCTTTGATAGAAACTTCCTGTTTGCAAATGATTTAAATTATAAATTTTCACTAAAATTTCATGTTGACCTTCCAAACAAGTAACTCGAATATTTTTTGTTTTTTTTACTCTTTTACTCGTTTCATCCTGAAGGCTTTGGCAATGCTGGGGCACTGCCAATATCATCACCTTTCGAATGGCCATTTCTATCTGGTTGGCTTTTAGTGAAGGAAGGAGTTTGATAATGAATAACAAAATTAATTTAATAAATTCATTATTTTCAATTGAAACAAAAGCTATGTTATTTCACCAGAAATCTATTAACAAAAGGGTATGGACATAGCAGATAATGTAGTCTTAAATATACGCCTGGGTCCATGATAGGAACGTTTTTGATCGTAGGCTTGTTAAATCATAAAAAAGGACTGACGTGGATCAACAATCAATCCAGGATAGACTAAAATATGCACTGGTGTAACTAGGGAACCTCGACATAGCCGTTCTACAATTCGTTCAATATGCTAGAAATAGCAGCCAACACTCCCTCAAATCATTACCTGGATTGGATTGAATTGGATTGCCAATGTTCAGTTCACTGCAGGACGAAGGCTTCAGCAGGTTTCTCTTTACCAACGACGGTCTGACATGCAGATGCTGGTTTGATGGGCCTACTCTGTCACACTGGCTCAACATGGCTGCGCAGAGGGATGCAATTTTTATGTTATACACAACCAATCAAGAAACGGAGAGACACAGGCCACGGTAATCCTTGATATACTATATTCGAGAGAAAAACGAGGTGGCCACGACTGTAACACCTTGTATTACATGTCTAAGAACCATGTTTGTTGCTTTGAGAGCCACTTCAACACATTATTGTCTACAGTTACCAAGATTTCATTTAATTGTATTAGAGTTATCTATCTTGCTTCATTTTAGACTTTAAAAAGAAACCTCTAGAGGGAGATTTTCTCTAATTGCAAGTTAAAGTTTGTCAACTCACTAAATTACACATGAGCATGAAGACCAAGACCTGTTATGTTGAACTGTAATGTTTATTCGGTGTTAGTGTATGGAAGTGAAGCATGGCCTACAACATCAGAAATGAGAAGTTGTTTGGAGAGCTGTGAAATGTGGATTTTAACCCTTTCGTTACTATACTGAGGACAAAGTGTCTAACGGAGAAGTTATGAGCTGGGCTGCAGTAAATAGGAAACTGCTTTGTGAGATTTCTAAGAAAGCAATTGAGATTTCAAAGTCATGTGATGAGGAAAGAGGGCCTGGAGAATATAGTAATGACCGGAAAGATTGAAGGGAAACGAAGCAGGGGAAGGATGATACGGATGTCAGGTTTCACGAACCGGTTGGAAGAAAGAGGCATTAAACAGCAGGAAGTGGAAAATGTTACAGAAAACAGAGAATTGTGGCAGGATGTGGCCACCTATGTCCCTACATCCTGGACATGGCACCTAAGGAACATATTACACATGTGAGGTCCTAACATATAGAAACAGGCAGGACTGTGTTACCAAAAAGCTCACCTTGCAACCATGTGGTTTCAAGTTCAGTCCTCACTGTAGTAAAAGGCATTTTTCACCTTGGGCAAGCGTCTTCTACTGAAGCCCCAGGCCAACCAATGTCTTGTAAATGAATTTGGTAGATTGAAACTGTGTAGAAGCTTGCCATGTGTGTGTGTGTGTGAGTAATTTTGTCCCTATGCTACCGTTTAACAACTGGGGCCTTGTAACTTAGTGGTTCAGCAAATGACACCAATAGAACAAGTACCAGACTTGAAAATAAGTACTAGGGTCGATTTGTTTGACTAAACCATTTGAGGCAGCACTCCAGCATGGCCAGTAGTCTTATGACTGAAACAAGCAAAAGATAACACAAGATAGTTACCGTACAGTAACAGAAGGATAAATACACGAGAGAGAGAGAGAGAGAGAGAGAGAAAGGAAAGGGCACACAGAGATATATTCACACACGAATAAAAAGCTATGTGCGTGTGTTTGCTGTTGCACTAAGGAAACTTGGAGTAGGAGGCTATCACATAAACAAATAGGAAGTGAATGAATAAGAGGAGGAGGAGGTGTTCGTCATGTTGGCATTTTACTTTCTTTTTCAATTTGATTACTTGGTGCAGAAGATATTTCCGAAAATAAAGGAATTTAATATTAAATTTCATTTGAACGGAAACACTATCATCTATGTTGTTAAGAGTCAGTAGACTGCAGCCATACTGGAGCACGACACTGCTTTGAAGGGTTTGGTCAAATAACTCAATCCCTTAAAACTTAGTTTTTTGTTTTTTTTAAAATCTGATGCTTTTCTATCAGAAACAAACCAACACCGGTTGTTAAGCGTTGGTGGTGAACACAAACCAAAAACACAATTATATATAAGATCACCTCCTATAATGCCCCCCTCCCATCTCAAAGAGTCCTTATCTTGTAAAGTTACTTGGTGACCCTGCCATTGCAGGGGCCACTTTTAAAAAGCACCCAGTCCACACTATGAAGTGGTTGGCATTTGGAAGGGCATCCAGCTGGAAAAACCATGCCAAAACTGACCACCTCTGTGCTGGTGCCATGTAAAAAGCACTCAGCTCACTCTGCTGGGTGATTGGTGTTAGGAAGGGCATCCAGCCGTAAAAACCCTGCCAAAACAGACCCAGAAGCCTGGCCAGCTCCTCCTGTCAAATCGTCCAACCCTAACCCTAACCCTAACCCTAACCCATGCCAGCATGGAAGGAAGACATTAAACGATGATGATGATGATGATGATACATATAACACAATTGCCAAAGACTGCCCAAAGTGGGTAACATGTCATCGTTGAGGGAACAGACCTGATGAAAATAACAGGCATCAAGTGGCAGACATAAGGCACACAAAGAGCAACTCACATTACTTGCCCCCTCCCCAACTCCCTCCTGCAATAAACGCTCCCCCCATTCCCCGGCTCGTCAATACTACCCTTGGTACCCTTCTATACCACCTCAGACATCAACACCTTTTGCAGAGTCTCAATCTCTGGCCACAGACAAGCTACTCGGACATGAGTGAATGCCACCACTGCTGCCACACAATTTCCTTCAATCAAATTCTTAAAAAGACACTGGCAGGGTAACAATAGAGGGTACTTGCCCAAGGTACCGAGCAGATGCAATGAACCTGAAACCATACGGTGGCAAAGTAACCAACTTAACCAGACTAATTAAAACTAAGTTTCTTGCTGCATGACTTGAAAACTAACAAATAAATACCAACGCACATGACTTGGGCTTCGAATGTAGTCAGTCAACTTAGCAGAGTATCACAAATCACACGCATTGTCTTTAAAATAAAGAAAAGACATTGAATAATTCAGTCTGGGATGACTAGGAATAATTAACCTTGATCATCATAAAGCTTGGTTCATTCAAAACTTGAGAGGCTCAACAACAATAGAAACCATAAAAGCAAACTCTACACCAATGGACACCTTACTCTGTGCTCAGTCAACGATATACACCACACTATCAACCAGACCATAAGATATTGTTATACACTGCTGGTCACAATGCACTTCCAATTCTGTCTTGACTGCACCATTTTTTTTCCAACTTGACCTAAATAACTTAACTAAATCCTCTTCACATTGTTGTGGAGGTCATCCAAACGGCCTTTCCCAGTCCCATGTGTTGTTTTATTTTCCCACCTTTCATTCTATCTTTCTCTCTATTCTTTTCATCTCTCAACTTTCCTTTTCAAGTCCTATAGAACATCATTTTCCATTGCATTACCTTCAACAGTAGACATGGGCCCACCAAAGCCTTGTTGAGTAGAGTTGGTAAACGGAAACTGAAAGAAGCCTGTTGTATATATATATATATACATGTATGTGTGTTATTGTGTGCTCTTGTGTAGACATGATGTGATGGTTGCAAATAAACATCATTGCCATACAAGTGAGGTGGTCTCTTTTCAAAATTCTGTGAAAAACATGTATCACAGGAAAATATTACCTTGCTTGGAAACAAGAGTGTTGGTGACAGAAAATGCATCCGGCTGTAGAAAATCTAGTAAGAGCCATTCAAGTATAGGAAAGAGGATGTTGAAACAATGATGTTTTTTATGTGTGTGTGTATATATACATATATATACACACACACATACATACATACATACATATCATTAAAGATACAAAACCGTAATGATTTTTGGACATATTCTTTTATTTGTTCCAGTTATTAGGCCATGCCCATGCTAGAGCACCACCTTGAAAAATTTCGGCTGAATGAATCAACTCCAGTACTTTTACTTTTTTAACCATGATACTTATTTTATCAAACCCTTTTGCTAAACTGCTAAGTTACAGGGATGTAAACACACCAACACCGAATGTCAAACAGCGGTGGGGAACAAATACAAGACACATACACATAGATATATACACAAACATATACACACACGACAGGCTTCTTTCAGTTTCTGTCAACGAAATCCATTCAGCCTGTGGCTATATTAGGTGCCACGCAATGGGACTGGGACAGAACCATGTGATTGGGAAGCAAAGCTTCTTACCACACAGCTGCGCCTATGCCTGAGCCACTTTCTCATATATACTTTTGTGGTCCATCTATGTCATTTTTTTTATCTATGTGACTGTGTGGTAAGAAACTAACTTCCCAACTACATGGTTCTGGGTTCAGTCTCCCTGCATGGCACCTTCAAGCCAAGGGGCATCCAAAGCCTTGTGAGTGGATTTGGTAGATGGAAACTGAAAGAAGCCTGTCATACATACATATATATATATATATATATATATATATATATATATATATATATATATATATATATATATATTTATGTGTCTGTGTTTGTCCCCACCACCATCATTTGACAACTGATGCTGGTGTGTTGATGTCTCCGTCACTTAGCAGTTCTGCAAAAGAGACTGATAGAATAAGTACTAGGCTTACAAAGAATAAGCCCTGGGTCGGTTTATTCTAATAAAAAACCTTATAAGGTGGTGCTCCAGCATGGCCACAGTCAAATGGCTAGAACGAATGAATAAATGCATGCATGTATGTATCCACCCACACTCCCACACACAACTAACCACATTAATCACACAGTCACACACAAACACAGTACAAACATGCACAATTAGACAAAGACACACACACACACACACACACATAACATATGTGTAGATGATTTGTCTGTATATTTCGGGTCACACCCTAAAATAACAACGCAAATCAAATTAACAAAAAGAACTGTTTCATGACATTGTAATAATGTAACATGCTAAGTAAGAATAATTATGAAAGGAAGGGGGGGGGGGCACTAAGAAAAAAAAACTGCAACGTATGTGTGTGTGTGTGTGTGTGTTTGGAGGAGCATTCAAGACTACAATGGAACTATTTGAGAACTAAGGTCCTAAACGGTAATGTGAATAAGGCCTGGTTTGTGTGATCATGTGCAGCACAAGCTATTCTGAAAATATGGTAGGAGGAAATGCTATCCAAGACCTTTACAAGATCTCCAAGACTGATGGGAGGGGAGCAAAGGAGGATCCACTCATCAGGATCGGATCGAACATCTGATGGGCAGGTGTTAAGTAAACGATGCTTGCCGCAGAGTCTCCTAGTTTTCTTATGTTCTCAGTTCAGATAGCGCCAAGGTCAACTTTGCCTTTCCTTCTTTCAAGAGTGATAAGACAAGTACCAGTTGACTACTGGGGGTTGATGTAATCAGCTTAACCCCGCCACTAAAAGTTGCTGGCCTTGTGCCATGGTTGTGGGATAAGAAGTTTGCTTCACAACCACATGGTTCTGGGTTCAGTCCCACTACATAGCAACTTGGTCAGGTGTCTTCTACTATACTCTGGAGCCAACCAAAGCCTTGTGAACAGATTCAGTAGACAGAAACTGAGAGAAGCCCATCATATCTATACATACATACATACGTACGTGTGTGTGTGTGTCTTTGTGTATGTGCTTGTTCCCCACCACTGCATGACAACCAATGTTGGTGTGTTTGTGTCCCTGTGACTTAACGGTTCAGCAAAAGATACCAAGTATCAAGTTTAAAAAAATAAGTACTAAAGTCAATAAATATATAATAGATATGTGTGTGTGTATATATATATATATATATATATATATATATATATATATACACACACACACACACACACAATGATTTGGGATTCAAAAGCCCTCAGTTGCTTAACATCTTGCCAAAAACCTTGGGCTCTACATGAGGTGAAGGTAGATGTTTTCAAGAAGCACCTTCATCTTCTGTTGTCTAAGACACCAGATGAACCAATATGATGACAAGAACCTCGAGCAAGAGAAGCAGCATCCAACTCCATCATTTACCAGGCGCCAACCACATGGCCATTGAAAAGGTGAGGATACTGACACTGCCCCAGCATGGCCACAGCCTTTAGGCTGAAATGCATAAAAATATATATACAGGTGTAGCTGTGTACTAAGAAGCTTGCTTCCCAACAACATGGTTCCAGTTCAATCCCACTGCATGGCACCTTGGGCAAGTGTCTTCTACTATAGCCTAGGGCCAACCAAAGCCTTGAGTAGATTTGGTAGATGGAAACCAAAAGAAGCCCGTCGTATATATATATATATATGTGTGTGTGTCTTTGTCCCTCCATCACCGTTTGACAATGAGTACTGATGTGTTTACATTCCCGTAACCTAGCAGTTTGGCAAGAGACCAATACGATAAATACTAGGCTTAAGAAAAATAAACTCTGGGGTTGATTTCTCCAAGGTGGTGCTCCAGCATGGCTGCAGCAAAATGACTGAAACAAGTACAAGAATATGTTTGTGGGTGTGTGGGTGTGCACATGTATGCATCTATTTCTGGGTAAATGTTTGCAATCTACATACAATTTTCCAAACAAAGTTGATATTCTTTTGACATTTTTTGTTACCAAAACACACACTATAGAATTTCTCTGGAATAAAGAAAAAATGCCTTGCTGGAAAATTTGGTAAGTGTTTGCGACAGTAAGAGCAAATGGCCATAAAAACTTAGATTTCCCAATCTAAGCCCTGAGTAACGAACTCTAAATGAGACAGTGTTTGCAAGTTACTTGGTGACCTCGCCACTGTTGGTGTCACATAAAAGATATTCAGAACAGTCTGTAAAATGGTTGGCATTAAGAAGAGCATCCGGCTGTAGAAACCGTGCCAAAGCAGACAGCAAACGTCGATGCAGTCTTCTGTCAAACAGTCCGAGCCATGCCAGTACGGAAAACAGACACTAAATGACGATGATGATGATGCTGTATGTATGTATATATTTTATATATACAAATATGTGTGTTCATGCGTATGAATTCACACATTCCCATGTAAGTAGATATGGACATGTCCATACATCTAAGTACACACATACACAACACTTTGATCTTAACGAAAGATGTATCTGCATATATATTATGCAGATATATATATACTTTATGATTTGGCTTAGGCACAGAGATAGTAATGACTACTTGTTAGAATTTTTATGCTTTAGAAAGTAACACATTGGGCGAATATAGAGTGAAACATCAATTAACACATGACAAAAGAAGAGGAGTTGTGTAACGAGTGGGACTAGCATACAGCTGTTTCTGTTGAAAGAAGCTTTTAGTTAGAGATGAGTGCTTGTGCAACATCTTGTAGCTTCCTCAGAGCTGTATATATGTATATATATATATATATATATAGATAGATAGATTTATGTATATATATCGGCATATGTGCACATATACATACAATATATATATATGTATGTATATGTACACGTAAAAATGTGAATTTGATATATATATATATAATATTAGGTATCCAGAACAGTCTGTAAAATGGTTGGCGTTAGGAAGGGCATCCAGCTGTAGAAACCATGCCAAAGCAGACAGCATATATATTAAATATATTATATATATTATATTTTATGTATATATTAAATTTTATGTATATCTATACATACACATAAGCACACGTATACACACACATCTGAAAACAGACATATACACACATACAGAAAAATACCAAAATAGCAATATTTATACACACTCACAAATTTATACATATATACCCAGACGCATTCACATATTTTTGTGTGTATATCTGTACGTACATATTCTTTCTTTTCATTGCTTTAAACATTCACACAGATTTATACATATTCTCCTTCTCTTTCACACACACGTCGAAAATTGAGATATAGTGCCGAGGAAAGAGATGACAATGGTTGATATTAATTGGCTCGAAACGTCCGTTTAAATAATAAATGACATGCATATATGCAAGCCACTAATGTTCATCGTGGAAATGGCCCAACACTGTTGCACAGCAAATATTGCTATATAATGCCACTGCACCGAACCACACACACACACACATGCAGACGTTCGAGTCTTACATTCTTATAAGCCAACTAGGAGTCGGTATGCGGTCGCTTAATATGCTAGAAATAGCAGCCATTTATTATCCCTTCAATAATTGCAACTAACCTACTTCTTCAAAAGAGAAGCAACTATCTACCAGAAATAGCAGTCGATATCCTCTTAAAATTCAACCTACTTCTTCAGTATATATATATATATA
>NC_069007.1:21922846-21934502 GCF_001194135.2 Octopus bimaculoides
ATGTATATGTACGTATGTGTATATATATATATATATATATATATATATATATATCGATATATACACGCGTGTGCGTCTATATGTACGTGTACATTATATATACATACACACGTATGCACGTGTGTATGTGTTAATATATATATATATATATATATTTAATTCCATCCAGTCATTAGTATAGTTTCCATGTATGTAAGTAAGAGGAGACATATGGAACAAGGAACATATTATATCTCTTATGTCTGTGTGTCGGACCAAGTGGCCGCGGTACGGGACTGAGAAGCGAAAGCAGCCGAGTTTGCTCTTCTTTCCAATCCATATTTCATTTTACATGTCTCACACACTGGTTGTAGCCTGATCACACCGACATACCCATACCTATCCTCATCAAACCTCATCATTAGCAAAATATATACACTCACTGCCTCTCTATGCGTGTGAGTGTTTATATATATATATGCGTAAACACACATATGAGAGGAGAGAGAGATCTGTAAAGTGAAAGACATAGATGGCGGCGGCTACATCGTGCGTGTGTGTATGTATGTATGTATGTATATATATATATATATATATATATATATATATATATATATATATATATATATATATAGATAGATAGATAGATAGATAGATAGATAGATAGAGAGAGAGAGAGAGAGAGAGAGAGATGGACAGAAGTGTGTGTTGTAGACAGATTGGGATATGTGTATTGTGTGTGTGTATATACATATATACACACACAAAGATAGACTAGTAAAATAAGAAAGATAGTCGTCCCGCTCCTTATACGATTATATTATAAAAACAAAAGAAAAAGAGACAATAAAAACATTTGCTGAATTCAACCGGAGTTAACACAACACCTAAATACACACACACACTTGTATGTATGAGTGTGTGCGTGTGTGTGCAATTAGTGAGAGCATCAGTTTGCTGATCTGTGCAATTATTAAATGTACAAGTGCGATACATGTTCCGATGAGACAAGACAATAGATAAGCAATGGGCTAAAAGAGGAAAACCAAAATAATAATAATAATAATAATAATAATTCAAGAAATAAATGACATGATTTCTTTGGTCTAAACAAATGAAATGTGATGGGGCATCTGTCCTGGTCTTTAGTAGTTAATGGTAGCAGCAGTAATTGATGATAGATAGTTCTTGTTGCACGAACTGTGGTAGGGTTAGAGAGAGAGGAAGAAAGCACTAGAATTCACTGCACTGAGGCCGTTTTTTGTGTGAATAATGAAGCAACTCTTGTGTAGTACAGCTGTTGAATTAGTGTGAGGCAGTTTATGGTTTAATAAATATACAGAGAGACAAATCCACACTGATTAAATTGGGTGTACGTTACGAATTAATATATATATATAAAACATAAGTGTATGTTTTTAGGTAAGCCCCGAAATATAAAGGTGTGATGTGTGATGGGAGTAGGTTTCCGATGTCTGTATAATTTAGGTCTCTCGTTTTATTTAGCAGTATGTATATAAAGCGTATATTTTGATAACTCACTACCGTGGAAGTGTCTATATACACATGCACCCATAAATTGGCATAACACATTTATATATATATATATATATATATATATTGCACACACATTAACGTCCATGTTCCATGCTGGCATGAGTATATATATACATATACACATTTTATACACACATGCACATTATAGATATATGTACACACACATACTTGTCATTACATGACACACAGACAAATGTACGTGATGTATGCGGTACTATTGTGAAATGTGAACTATTGAAATGTATGTATATATAACGGTGAATGTATGTGACCAGTGTGTATATATATATATATATATATGTGTGTGTGTGTGTGTGTGGTTTTCTATGATGTGTAGTGAGGTGTAAATGAGACGTGTGTGTGTGTGTCTCGATTATAGTTTTGGTGAATTTAATGGAAATGGACGAGAAAAAGGCTGTGGCAGTGACAACCATAAAGCATACAAGTGCTAATAGGGAGAGAGAGAGAGGGAAGGATGGAGAGGAGCAGTGGGAGAGACAATTGTGTGAGGTTGGAGGAGGTCGGGACCAGTGAGAGATACGGGTGGAGAGAGATGATGGGTACATAAAACTGATAAAGCATCAACCTAGACAAAATATATATATTACAAAAATATATATCGTAAAAAAAAAAAAAACGTTACATGTGTAGTAAATATAGCTGTGTGTGTGTGAAGAATATGGTTATTAGAGTGAATTTTTTTTTTACCTTTCCCCTGGGTGAGCCGGACATGGTGGGAGAGGGTATCACATCAGGTTTGTTCTGGTTGGTAGTAGTCCTGTTGGTTCGTCCTCCGCTGACACTTGACGGCGCCGACATTCTAGCTCTACTATACTGCAGATGTTGTTGTTGTTGTTGCTGTTGTAAGTGGTAATGTGGTGGTTGGTGTTGGTGGTATAGATGATGGTGTTCGTGTGCGGGGTATTGATGGTGATGGTGTTGATGGTGGTGTGTCTGTGGGTGTTGCTGTTGTTGGTGTGGTTGTTGTTGGTGGTGGTGGTGGTGGTGTTTGCTGTCTATCCACCTGTGTGCGGCTGTAGGAGGCACTGGCCGGCTGGTCATTCCATCGGTTTTCTGGCTGGTTGTAAAAGATAGTGGTTATGGAGTAGCTTAGAGGTAGATAGATGGCTGGCGGAGGATGGCAGGATAGGGTAGACGTGTGTGATGACAGGCAGATCGAGAGAGATATTTGGGACAGAGATCGTCGCTTTCCAACTAGACAAGAACAGGGAAGGATGGATAGAAAGATATAAAGATAAACAGATGGACAGACAGAATAGGTTGATGATCAGAGACGATAGGGTGGCTAGTTAAGAAAGGGAATAGATGGGTAGGTGAGTAGATGCTGATGATGGGATAAAATGGTGGCAAGGCCCGTTTCTTAAGCTTCTAATTTGAACTTCACGCAGTGTGTATGTGTACATGTAATAGATTGTTTAGTGTGTATGTGTGACAGTATGAGTGTGGAACAGAGAGAGCAGTGTCTATCGACACTTGCCGTTCACACACAAACATACACTCACACACACACACAACATACACACAATATAATATTGTATGTAGTACAGTGGAGAGTATATTGAGTTAGGGCGGTAACACACAACTGACAGCAGTGTGTAAGAGGCCACCACTTTTTACATTTCGCCGCCGCCGCCGCTGCACTCTATCGTAGAGTTTATGATAGGAAAATCACAGGAGGGGAACACACCACCGACTGTTAGTTGTTAAGTGAAGAAAGAAAGGAAAGTCACTAATTATTATGACGATGATGAAGGGATCAACAAGAAAGGGAGAGAAAAAAGACAATAAGAAGTAAAAAAAAATAAGGAAAACAAAACAAGAAATTAATGCAGGAAGTGAGAATCAACCAACAAACTAGTAGCAAGCGACGAGGCCAACAGCTCCACTCGGTGCTGTGGTTTGTAGCAACAAGAGAGGGAGGAAGAGAGTAGAGTGAGAAGCAGGAAGCTAGAGTGTGAGTGCGGGTGCGGAGATAGGATGACGAAGTGGGAGGGAAAGAAAGGAAAGGGAGCCGATGGAGGAGGAGGAGGATTGTGACAGAGGGAGTTAAGTAGGGGAAATATTGAGAGTGAGATAGGTGATGTAGAAGGAGGGAATGAGAGAGTGGAGAGGAGGACGTTGGTGAAAGAGAGAGAGAGATAAACAGAGAAGTGAGAGAGAGAGAGGACGTTGGTGAAAGAGTTGGAATGTGAGGCGGGAGAGAAAGACACGGCTATAATTGAGGTGGGGAAGAAAGAAAGATGGTATCATGTGTTAGAAAAAGAAGGACTAAGTCATGTGTGGCTGGAGAGAGAGAGAGGGAGGAAGGGAGGAATGTGTGACATGGTGAGTGAAAGTAATTTTGTGCTACATGGACAGAAGAAGGGGGGGAAAACGAAGTGTGTAAAGTGATAATAGAGAGGGGGGGATGAGAGAACAGCAGAAAGGAAGAGGAAAAAGAAGTAGGCAGATATATAAAGAGAAAGGAAGGAAGGATGTAGAATGAAGAGAAGAATCTAGAAGAAGAAGGGAGTCACCCACTTAGATATATTGATAGAGTAGGAAAGCGCGAAAATAGGAGAAGATAGATATATGTGTGTGTTGAGGCGCGCGCACTTGAAGATATAATTGTCTGAGGGAAATGTCCGAAATGTGGAAAAGCAGCAAAAAGGAAGTAAGAGGAAATAAAGTGTGTGAGTAACTGGGAAGGGATGAAATATAGCCTTTAATCAGCATCACTATGTGGTCCCTCGTTTGAAAATAGTGGTACAATTTTGAAAGGGATTTGTCTGTCGGTTGATCATCAGGTCGAGCGACTGACTACGGTGAAACTCCTTGATATGGTGAGAGCCTGGATAAGTAAATTGGTCAGCAATACATGCAACATGTTCCCCCACTACTAATCTACAACGCCATATAACATGCCTTGGTTGTCATACGAGCTTATCACAAATGACATATCTCCATGTAACAGAATACATGATCTCGCTGCTACAATACATCCCAAACGTATTTTGGCCCAACTTGTCTTGATTACCACACTACTACAGTCCCACAACACACCTTAACTGTCATACTACATCACAAACAACTACATCTTACATCCGATCGATGTCCCCTACCACAATACCATATCGTCAAAATATATTTATATTCACAATTTGACCTGATTACCCACAACATATCCTTCCTTACAACACTTAAACCCCATCAGAATCTCACTGTCACATACCTAAAAACAAGAATAGAAAAGCGGGTGGAGGGTGGTGGCGTTTAGAACGTCAGAAAACATTTGCGGAATTTAATTCCTGGCCCTCAACGTTCTGATTTCAAATCCTGTCGAGGTCAACTTTGTTTTTCATTCTTTAGTCGAGTTCTGTGTCAGTTTTAAAAGCATCCTAGATGTGAATGGAATTATAATAGGACGCCAACTAACATCATCATGTGCTGGAATACATTCTCTCACGACATCCCGTCCCAAACATGAATTTCGGCCGAGTAACGAAAAGATACCTCACAGTATGTGGACACGATCAGACTACACACAGCAACAAACATCGTTACACGATTCTCCAATACAATCTACACAGTATTGTCCGATCGTCACAAGCACGTACTCCTAATTACTAACATCACCTCCATTATTAATACACAAAAACACAAGCATCACCTTTCCATAGGCACCATGGCATGACATTTTGGGACAGTGGGGAAGAGTCGGTTACATCGACCCTAGGGCTTGGTCCTTTATTTTATCAACTCCGATAGAATGAAATGCAAAGTAAACCTCGGCAGAATTTGAACACAAAATGTAAAGCTGGAAGTAATTCCACTAAACGTTTTGTCAGGAACGGTAACGACTCTGCTCGCTCGCCGCCTTAGCAATAATAATAATAATAATAATAATAATAATGGTTTCAAATTTTGGCACAAGGCCAGCAATTTTGGAGGATGGTGTTAGTCGATTATATCGACCCCAGTGCTCAACTGGTACTTATTTTATCGAACTCGAAAGTCGACCTCGGACTGACGGACGAAATACCACTAAATACTTTGGCCGGCATACTAACGACTCTGCCAGCTCGCCACCAAAATAACAATCACCACCAGTATTCACGCAAACACCATGGGAACAAGCCAAACGAGGACAGTTCCATACGACCACTAAGACTGCGAGAAAAAACAGCCAGATTTCTCTCAAAAAGACTTATATAATCTTAGATTATGTTTGAAAGGCTGGTCACGGCTAGAATGTCTTGCTCAACCGCTTAAACACACAAATCACCTTCGCAACATCCCAAAACACTACTACAAAACCGCTGGCCAATGAGGGAGACTCCTCGCAGTCATTCAGTTTGCTAGAAATAGCAGCCATATCTTTCTCTAATAACACATCTTTAGGGGAAATAAACCCCTATATATTAGATTATGTAGTCCTAAAAAGACAGTACCTGAAAGATGGGCTGGTCACGGCTGGAATGTTCCGGATGAAAGGTTTGTTTTATCGTAGCTGAACTAAGGCTATCAAAACTGCAACAATGTCTCAGGACTCTTCCAACAGCACCAACCTTAGGAACACTCTCCTGATCAACACAGACTCCAAAACAGATTATTTATTCATTCATTTAATCATCGTCGTCGTCGTCGTTTTAACGTCCATTTTTCCATGCTTGCATGGGTCAGATGGAATTTGTTCAGGCAGATTTCTGTTGCCAGAAAGAAAATGCAGGGGGGAGCAGCTGACATTTTTCAGCTTGAGAAACACTGTCCTATTTGATGTGAGAGAGCCCCAATATCAGTGTTTCGCAACTGGGATCCATAAAAGATGCTGTTGTTAAAATCTCCATGAAATAAATCAGTTTTACTTCTACAACACAAAATATTTTAACAATTTTTTGTTTTAATACAGTTCCTAAAAATACTTAATAATAAAAATTGGGGTTTTTTTAAACACTGGACAGCTATGAGTGTCCACTCCAGCAAAATAGGAATCGAAGGGGTCCAGAGATGAAAAAAATAGTAACCAAATCTTCCTCAAATCACTCCCTACCAAATGTTTTGAATGGTCACAGTTAGACTACCTGTGACCAGAGCTCTGCTCAATCAGGGTGGAATTAGGGTTAAAGAACAACTACAGCCATTATAGAATCCTGTTCTCACTTCTAAATTCTCTACAAGAAATAGAATACAGTAAAACCATGAAAGTGGAAGCATCTGGAATATGGGGAATCAGGGGAGGAAGAGAGAAGGAGAGGGAGAACGAGATAAGGAGAGGCAAGAGTGGGTTGAAGGAGGAGCAGGGGAGGGAATATTGCAGAAGTTAAAACATCACAAAGTTATTTTATTCTGTAAACCAGGGTGGGTGGGGGGAGCCTTTTTTTTTAGTACCAAGGGGGTAGTTGTAAGTGCATAAAAACAGACGGGACATTTCTGTTCTGAGGAAAATAAAGCATCATTGATTGTACAAATTTATAGTTTTGCAACTTATATTGAATTACTGTTTTATTTACTCCCAAGACTTAAACCATTTTCTTCATCATGTTTTTTAGAGGTTTTGTCAGCTGGCGGCTTCAAGTTTTAATGCAGGCGAGCAGGGTACTTCACCGCCCCTGGTCTATACAGATCTATTTCTCTATCCCAACCAGTGTGTAATGTTGGGTTGCATTCATTTGCTGAATAGTTCTTTCATCATTATTTCAGATAGAGAAAAATCTATACTTCACTGATGAAGTCATAACAAGGCTGAAACATGTCTCGAGCTATCTCCTATGAATCAAAATCAAAATCAAAATCATTTTGAGTCATTGACTAATATTGTCTTCTCTCTCTCCAATGTGATAATACTAATTTTACCGTATTCTCGTATTCAATTAGGCTGGAGGGAAAATAAAACATCACAGCTGCACTCACACGTGCATGCACACACACACACACACGCACACACGCACGCACACATACACAAATCAGGGTGGAAGTGGCAATGACTGCTGTAATAGAGATGGTCACATCTTTCTGTTCCACCCAACATTTTTGCAAAAAAACAACACCAGCAACAAGAATGCCAACAATTTTATCAGCCACAGAATGCAGTAGTTTTTCTTGTTTAGCCCCAGGCCAGGCCTGATCGTAAAGACCAATAATCAAAATCATCCCACCCATGACCAACCAATACTTGTTTCAGACAATCTATCATCTTTCTAATATTCTGTGTTATAATCTTTTCTTCCTAAGGTGTGATTTGAGGGACATTTGGCTGCTACTTCTAGTAGGTCAAACAACCAGTTACAGACGCCTCCCCTCATCTGTTCTAGATCCGTGATTCAGTTTGCTGTTTAGCCCCAGGTCAATCCTAACCCTGTCAACTCATGCTCAAAGGCATTCTACTCGTCACCGTCCTACTCTCTCCTTATTTACAATAGCAGAGAATGATCTGAGGGAGACTTGGCTGCTATTTCTAACAGAACAAGCAACCACATATATTCATGTTGTACAGGCTTGCATGTAAGGAATACAGTTCATTAATTAATTTCACACCAATAATTAACTAAAACAGTCAGAGACCCTAGTGTTTTACAGGCCCAGGGTACATAAGGAATTAGGGTATATTATTAATTAACTTCATTGCAGGATTGGTTTAACCATTTTGCTACCAAACTGCCACTCCTGGTTCTGTAATAAAAAACTTCCTCTTTTAAAGCCATCTAATTAAAACTGTGCTTTAGAATTTCATGTTAATTTATCTATGTTCCAGACTTCGGCTTAAGAACAACAAAGTTATTTTACTAAATTCCTTCAATATTTTCAAAATTAATTGAAACAAAAGTATGGTAACAAAAGAATTAATGAAGACTAGAACTGCTTTGTCTCTCAACCTATTAGAAATAGCAGCCAAATCTCCTTCAATTAATCTCCTTTCATTAAACCTTTAACATTCAGATTCCTCTGTCAAATGTAATGCTTATTTATTCACATTGTTTTCAATTAATCATACATTATTTCATAGCTTTGAGGTTTCAATGATGTGAGAGGTCAGATATGGCCAGTTTGAACTGGATCTGACCAGTTTAACCCTTTAGCATTGAGATTATTCTGCCAAATGTAATGTTTACAATCTTTATTTTTATACAATTTCAAAAAATATTTAATTCAAAAAATATAACAGGATTTTTAAAACATCAAATGGCTGTGGGGATCCAACCAATTAAAACAGGAATCAAAGGTGTTCAAAGCTAAAAAAAAAATGATTGAGAAAAATAGGATTTCAGTGGTTTCCAGCCGAGGGTCCATATGATCCTTGGGGATCCATTTAGGATTTTACAAAAATTTATCTGCAATAAATTGGTCATATTTCTACAATACACAAAATGTTTTCACACTTTTTTAATACAATTCCCCAAAATATTTAATTATAAAAATATAATGAGACATCTTTAAACATTGAATGGTTGTGAGGTTTCATCCAATTAAAAGAGGAACCAAAGGGGTCGATAGAAGCATTGGGCTTCAGTGGTTATCAACTAAGGTCCATGTAAGATTTTGGGGATTTACACAAGCAAAATAGTACATAGGATCCACAATAGTATTTCAAAGGTCCATGAAAGAAATTTTGCTTTCGATGTATTTATTGCAAGAAACAGCCAGGTTTCTTCTTCTGATGTTTTACATAGGGAATGTGGGAATAACAAAAGGGCAATTTCAAAAGAAGTACCTATAAGACTAGTTTTTAAACAGTGAATGGCTGCGAGGGACTACTGCAATAAAATAGGAATCAAAAGGGTTCATAGATAAAAAATTTTTTAAATGGTTGAGAAACATTGGTTTAGATGGATAAGAGCTGACCTAGAACTAAACCATAAAAGCAACATCATATATATATATATATATATATATACATGTAGACACAAGCAAACAGGCTCTCTCTTGCTCTCTCTATCTCACACAAACACACACACATATATACACAGGAAATAAAATTATAGATGGAAGTTGATTACAGTAGCCGTTACAAGCCAGTGGCTGCTGCTGCCAACTGTGTCAAGGACCAACCAGTCTGCATCATGAGAAACATCTTTAGGCCATTAACTTCAGGTCACAAGATTGGGAAAGTTTTCTGGTGCAGTGACAAGGAGTGACAGGAGTTGATAGCAAAAAAGAGTACACTTGCTGAGAAACTCACAGCCATTGTACAAACAAAATATTATGTTTCCTGAAGTCTGAAGTCGGTTAAAATAAATACTGAAGTAGTATGCACACACACACACACACACACATCTGATAAAATTGGCACTTAGAATTTGCACTTATAAGATAGCAATCATGTTCTGCCTACGCTTATGTACATGCATATAGATAGATAGATAGATAGATAGATAGATAGGTAGATAGGTAGGTAGATAGATAGATAGATAGATAGATAGATAGATAGAGAGATAGATAGATAATTACACACACACGTACCTATATATGAATTTTTGATTTTGTCCTGCTGTGTGGCACCTTGGGCAAATGTCTTCTACTAGTCCTCAGACCAGCTTAAAGCTTTGTGAGTGGATTTGGTAGACAGAAACTGAAAGGAGCCTGTTGTAGGCATGGCTATGTGGTAAGAAGCATGCCTCCCAGCCACATGCTTTCAGGCTCAGTCCCACTGCGTGACACCTTGGGCAGGTTTCAGGCTATTTCTGCCTCTCTTTAATACTGGACATCTCGTCTGCTAGAGATGGCAGTAGCATTCCACATGAAAATATTTGTACTCGTCTCTATTTTAGATGAGAATACCACATATATATAAACACACACACACATACTATATATATTATGTGTGTACATATATGTGCATGTATATAAATACACACACACAAATATATACACAGATACATATAGAAATGTATACACATACATGTGCAAATTTATCATAACACTTACATACACACATACATGAAAGAGACTTTATAGAATTACTTGGTAATGGCTGATATTTCATCTAAAAGGTATTGATTGACCACAATAGTATGAGTGTAGATACAAAGCAATGAGATGTGTTTATGGAGGACGGGGCAAGATGTTCTGTGAGAAAATAAACCACAAACATGCCACCATTCCAAAGATCTACAGGCAAGGAAAGGGATGATTTCTTTTTGTCATCAATGACAAGCATGTCAATAATAGTAATAATTAAATGATGACAGCACAGACAATGATAACAGTGATGATGATGATGGTGGTGGAGACAATGACAATGATGATAATGAGGTGGTGGTGATGACAACGATGATGATAATGATGACAATGGTAATGATGATGGTGATTATAAAATGACGGCAGTAAAGACAGTGATAACAATGTTGATGAAGATGATGATGATGATGATGAGGAACTTTAGAATGATTCTTTGAGGTACTTTTAGGAAACCATTTGAAAGTCCAACGTTGTGCAGACACTTCACCAAGTGCCATTGAGCCTGCTAGAATTGGCAGCTAAACTTCCTTCCTCAAATTCTGTCCTAATGCCTTAAGACGGCTTCGGAAGGAAGGATGGTCCCATTGGACAATGTGGTCCTTGATATAAAAAAGAGGAAAGAAGAAAAAGATAGCTTGATCATATTTCTGGAACAGTTTTGATTGTAGACCTACTCAGTCAGGACTGACCTGTGGTTAAATAAAAGCAATATTTTCTATGAGATGACCCTGGAAGGACATCTGGGCATCTTGATTGGGTTGGCCCTGCTGTGGTTGGGTGTAAGCGAGGGAACTGCACAGTTTCGTACTTTGAAGGGAAGGAAGGAGGGAGGGAGGTAAAGAACACCATGATGATGATGATGATGATGATGATAGTGATGATAACGATAATATGTATTGCACTCGTTATTGATATTAAAGACCAAGAAAAAAGCAAACAAAGACAAAAGTAATAGGGGAACAACAACAACAACAACAACAGGAAAAAACTACAGTAACAACAAGAACAATAGAACCCATTAAAACACACACACACACGCATGCATGCATGCACCCGCACACACGCCTGAAAAAGGGGTCATTTGAAAACTGATGAAACAGACTATGTAATAAGTTGCACTTTCTATTTACTGCAGATAGAGGGGGAGGGGGGAAGAGGAGACAGG
>NC_069007.1:21934586-21936196 GCF_001194135.2 Octopus bimaculoides
TGTGTGTGTGTGTGTGGTATGGAGTAGGCGGGTGTCCAGCTACATAGTGAAACACTTATTTGTGAAATGTTCAATAGCTATCAATATTTTGGATCCAACCCAAACAACACAAAAGAGAGAGAGAGAGGGAGAGAAAGAGGGAGAGAGAGGGGGGAGGAGAGTGAGTGGGGGGGGCGATAGGGAAACGGAAAAAAAAGGAAGGTGGGAGTTCAAGATCAATGCACTGACTTTGAGCTTGTTCTTGTTATCAACATCGTTATCATTATCATCACCACCACCACCACCACAACCAACACCATCATCAGCATCATCACCAATACCAATATCATCCCCATCATCAACATCCTCATCACTGCCGCCACCACCACCACCACCACTATTATCATCATCATCATCAGTATCAACATCATCATCACCACTGCTATCAGCATCATAAAAAACAAACAAATCTTTTCCCCATTTTTATTCATGGTTGTAATTAGCCACCATCTGATGTAGTTCTTGGCCTTTGTTTCTCCTCCTCCTCCTCCACCGACCCCCTTCTTCAACCCTCTCTTTTGTAGTAGTTAATAGTAGTAAGTAGTGGTGGTGGTGGTGGTGGTGGTGGTGGTTATTGTGCGTTCATTCTTCCACTTAACTTTGATGATTGTACCTGCCTAACTTTACAATGAATCAATAATTCTATGTTGGTACTTTTGCTCCTTGCAGTTACTCTACCACCATACCACTAACGGTCTCATCATTAAACCTCAGACAGCCATACCTCTATACCACTAACAGCAATGCTACGCCCATGACTGCTCTACTATACCATACTATACCATTAACAGTTATACTATATCACTGACAGCCATACTATATCACTGATAGCCATACTATATCATTCACTGCCATACTATATCATTCACTGCCATACTATACCAGTAACAGCTGTTCTATACCACCAACAGTTATAACATTGGCAGCCATACGCCTTAATCATACCATTCGGTTGCTACCATACCTCAACAAAACCTCTTTTATTGTATTCTAACCCAACGAAACCACCCTGTGCTCAAACGCACAACACAAGGGTAGGCATTGTTATTTAATATTACATCACCATCATATCCACCCACACATTGAATAACAGAGTTCTCCACTCCTCTAAGAGGGGATGGTCGTGGATTGGAATGCTTTTGATCAGGACTGGCCTGGAGAGAGCAAACCAACAGCAATAACCTACTTCCAGCATCCATCCATCCAACGCTACACAACATATCAGAGAACGTTCCATTTCTTTTGTACTTACATACATTATGCATGTATGTGTGCATGTGAGTGTGTGTACACATGTATGTATGCATGTATAGACGCACACGCAGACACGATATGTATTCACTAATATACAAGTGCATGTGTAGCTACGTGGCTATGCAAAAGTCATGTGCTACGGTCCCTGTGGAACTAATTCCACTATCCCCTATTCTCTTTGTTTGAACACATTCATCTGTGTGTGTATAGGTGTGCTGTGCATATATTCATGTGTTTATATATATTCATACATATATTATATATACATATATGTTCATATATATATATATATATATATATATATATATATATATATA
>NC_069007.1:21936578-21940213 GCF_001194135.2 Octopus bimaculoides
ATATATATATATATATTAAGATTATGCATACATACATATATAGGCACACTCCATCGGTTACGGCGATGAGGGTCCCATCTGATACAATCAACAGAACAGATTGCTCGTGAAATTAATGTGCAAATGGTTGAGCACTCCACAGACACGTGTACCCTTAATGTAGTTCTCAGGGAGATTCAGCATGACACAGTGTGTGACAAGGCTAGTCCTTTGAATTACAGGTACTACTCTATTTTGCCAGCTGAGTTGACTGGAGCAATGTGAAGTAAAGTGTCTTGCTCAAGGACACAATGTGTTGCTGGGAACTGAACTCACAACCTCACGGTCATGAGCGAAATGCCCTAACCACTAAGCCATGTCCCTTCACATATATACATACATGAGTACATACATATGTATGTACACACATACATATGCATGCATGTACGCATAAGTTTGTGAGTATGTATGTATATATGTGTATGTATGAATGTGTGTGGTGAGGAGTTTCAGTGGCACATTCTCAATTATATAATTGTCTGTAGGAAAGACCCACCAGGTGTAAAATCTCTCTGGTAAACGCTCCTGTGTGCCTGTCTGCCTGCCTACCTGCCTCTTGATCACTGACTGTAAAAAAAACTGAAGTGTGGCAACACGAATGCACCCAAGTCGATTGACACTTCTAAATTAAACTCCCCTGAAAAGCTTGGACAATACAAGAAGCAGTTGAAGCAATCAACCTAAATCACAGTGGTGATCCACATAGGCTCAGGGACAGGAAGTGCAGAGTTGTACAAGCGTGTCCCCTGGGATGATGAGATGAAAACACAATCTTGAGAAAGCTGGCAACAACAGAACATGAATGAGTACAGTAATTATGGACTCCCAAGAAAACCTTTGGACATAAACTTGAAGGACACAATAAATGCATTGTGTAAAATTTTCAGTGGAAAGCACTCATTGCTTTGGAAGTGTCTGAACATAGAGAAAGACAATGATGAGGACTACATCAGATATGCTGGTAGATTTAACAGGGAATGCGACAAGTTTAAACTGGACAAATTAACGTCAGATATGTTCAAATGCCTGATTTTTACATAAGGACTGACTGCCAAAAAGGGCGCAGAAGTTAGAACTAGAATTCTCATGAAACTGGAACAAAACCAGTTTTGACTGCTATTTCTAGCAGATCATATGACCATATTGCAGCTCCTTTGTCAGCTTGTATTGTGAGTTTCATGCCTTTTCTAAACAGTAGCAGTGTAAAGGATGTGGTAGGCAAGAGCTTATTAATAGCTCTATTGTGTTTGTCACACTTATCGAGGATATTGCTGTTGTTTGAGGTCAGACTTGCATCAACGAAAGATATGATAAATGCAAAAAAACCCAAGAGAGATTGATCACTGCCAGATAAAATCAATGATAAAGCTACTTTGAACTGTTTGGATCACTTAAAGTCATTAAATCTATATTCCTTCCAATGGAGGCATAAATGTTTTATCAGTTTTACTCTGTGGAAAAGACATTCTGTGCGTTTCGGTGATGGTCAGATATTCTTTAATCCGTTTTATTTGTTTCGGTTATTTGACTGCAGCCAAGCTGGAGCACCACCTTTTAGTTGAAGAAATCGACCCCAGAACTTATTCTTTGTAAGGCTGGTACTTACTCTATCAGTCACTTTTGCTGAACCGCTAAGTTACAGGGACATAAATACACCAACATTGGTAGTCAAGTGTTGGTATGGGGGTGTGGGAACAAACAGACACAAAGATGCACACAAATATACATACATACATATATATACATATATATAATACAAATGATATATGAGCATATGCATGTATAGATACATATATGTACATACCTACATCTACATGTATATATAGATGCATATCCGGAGACAGGACGTCAGAAAAAGGAACGGGAACATAAAGCACAAAAACGGACTTTGTTTACAGACAACAGACGAGCCATTTATGGAACTTTGCCTTCATCAGCTGTTTAGGACGGAAAGGTCATAGCTGGAGAGGCTTTGGCCATAAACCTCATTATGGGCAGACTGTGGTGATGGTAATAGTGGTGGAAGAACAACAACAGTAATCTTAAATCTACCCCCTAAATCTACAAACTAAAATATATCCCAGACTTCACCTTGACAAATTGCTTGAGAAGATTCTGGAAAGACTGCCAGTATCTGGATACGTATCTCTAAATAATGGTCTTCCATGTGGGCACGGCGCCAAAAAACTGGTACCGTTTCATATGTAACTGATTGAAGCAACTCTAGTACTTCACTAGTTTGTTGGTATGACTCCAGAGATATGAAAGGTAGAATCTGAACTCACAACATAAAGGATTACAACTAATTTCTGTAAGGCATATAATGTGTCTATCTGTTGTTTCTTTTATGGCATCACCCAAAATAATGGTACCACCCAAACAATGGAAGCACCCAAATAACAGCAGCACCATTTAATGCTGTGTTATTATTACTATTATTATATTAGAGGTCGATAAATTAAGTACCAGTGAAACATTGGGGTCGTTGTAACTGACTAGTCCCCTCCACCCAAATTCCAGGCCTTGTGTCTTTACTAGAAAAGGATTATTATTATCATTACTATTACTATTATTATTATTATTATTATTATTATTATTATCATTATTATTAAAGCAGCAAGCTAGCAGAATCATTTGTTGTTGTTGGAAAGGTAACAGGCTTCCACACAGTTTCCACTTACCAAATTCATGTACAAGGCATTGGTCAATCTGGGGGGTGATAGATGAAGACACTTGCACAAGATGCCACACATTGGAACTGAACTCAAAACCTCATGGTTGCAAAGCAAGCTTCTTAACCGCACAGTCATATTTGTGCCTAATAAGAAAACCAAAATCAAACTCACGTTTCATCCGATTTTTTCTTGTGAACACTCCACCCTCTGCAAATCATACACGTCCATCTTACATTTCACCAATTACTAAAGACTTTTGCTTTCTCCGCACATGTTTCATCAATTATTATATTCTTCTGTAGAAGAATATAATTACATTGTCTATCTTTTTTTTTGTTCAGAGACAAAAAGCTCTTTGTTTTCCAATGAAAGCAGTAGATTTTTTTCAAACTTATTTTTCTTGTCCTACTCCAAGTCGCTCTCTTTCTACGATCCATGTTGCGCTGATGTCAGTAGCCATCTACTAAGCGTTAACCCATCTGAGTATTCATTCATGCTTTTTTCAAAATTCATGTCTACTTCAGCATCTGATGCATTAATCAGGCTCTGCACCATTTCTTCACTTAATCTGCATAAAACTGCATCAGCCAAATGCATGGCAGGGTATGTACAGGCAGAGGCATGGCTGTGTGGTAAGAAGTTGGCTTCCCAACCATATCGTTCCAGGTTCAGTCCCACTGCATGGTAGCTTGTGAGTGGATTTCGTGGGCAGAAACTAAAAGAAGCCTGTCGTATGTATGTGTGTATATATATATATGTGTACACACACACATGCACAGGTATGGCTGTGTGGTAAAAAGCTTGCTTCCCAATCATATGGTTTTGGGTTCAGTTCTATCGGTCTCCTTTTGTTGAACTGCTAAGTTATGGGGATGTAAACACACCAACACCGGTTGTCAAGCGGTGATGGGGGGGGGGGGG
>NC_069007.1:21940769-21944420 GCF_001194135.2 Octopus bimaculoides
TCAAACACAAACACACACATATAGAAGTGAGCGCTGAAAAGTTCCTGGCTTCAAGGGAATCGCGAAAGGCCTGGTTGGAGGTCCAACCTTCCATGTTGGAATTCATTGACCCAGATTTTCTATAGCTGGGTGCTCTTCCTGTCATTAACCCTCACCTGTTTCCAAGTAATATTTCCGCCGAGATCGACTTTTGGAATCGATTAAATATGTACCAAATGAGTTGTACCTGAAATTCAAAGGGTCAGCTTTGTCACATTCTGCATCATGCTGGATCACCCTGAGAACCACTTTAATTTAAGGTACACGTGTCTGTGGGGTGCTCAGCCACTTGCATGTTAATTTCCTGTGCAGGCTGTTCTGCTGATTGGATCAACTGGAATCCTCGTCCTCATAAGCAGCAAAGTGCCAGTACCAAAAACAAAAAAAAAATACTTGGTGTAGGTGTAAGAGTTGACACACCTTTCTTCTTTAAAGACGGGGTCAATAGTCTGAGACAATTATAAACATGTTTTTATATAAACTCATCTGACTCACATTATGGAATGTATTCGGTCACTCGATCTAAGTTAAATAGAGGGATGTGTATATTCATTACAGTAATGATATTGTGTTGCAGTCTGAGCTAAACTAATAATTTTGTTGTGGCAGGGGATGCCGGAGGCAATGGTGTCAAGGCAAAACAATGAGAAGGCAGCAGTAAGCTGGCGGAAATGTAAGCACACAACGCAAACTGTTTAGCAGCATTTCTTCTGGTTCTTTAGATACTGAGTTCGAATCTCACCAAGATTAACTTAGCTTTTATCACTTGGGAATTGATAAAAAAAAAGTGTACCAGTCAAGTACTGGGGTCAATGTAATCAACTTGTTCCCTCCCCTCAAAATTATTGGCTGGACACTACGACAGACCAGTGTTCCATTCAAAGTTATGTTCGGATCCCAGTCACTTATAAGCCATGGAAACTAGGGAACCAATCTTATGACCCCTAGGCTATAGTAGAAGACACTTGCCCAAGGTGCCACGCAGTGGGACTGAACTGAGAACCATGTGGTTGGAAAGCAAACTTCTTACCATACAGCATTGCCCACACCAGTCTTATGCAAGGTAAAAAAAAAATACCTGGAACAGGGTTTGAACTCATAATATATTCACCTGTTGTCCAACCACGTTTTGCAATTATATTGTTATGTTTTTTCTCACCTCTCTTAAACCAAAGCAAAAAAATCTGTCTCTCTTTCAAGCTCTCTCTCTCTCTCTCTCTCTCTCTCTATCTATCTATTTATCTATCTCTCTCTCACATCCATCCATTCTGTAAGTTTCAGGGCAGTTGCCAATGAGAGCACCTCTCACAAATTGGTAAATTGCCCATTTTGAAACACTAAACAAATTAAGTCTTTGTGTTTTGGGTTTTTTGCCAATTAAGATCAATAAGTTTTCAACAATTATCTTTCAGTCTTGGAGACGATTTTCTTCATTTGCTTGACATGACTGTCATAATTAAACATATTAGCAATACCTAATGATCATTAAGTCCAATGGCTGTGGAGTCAGGAATGCTTGATTACAAACAGTGTGATGATGAGTTCAAATGGTACTGTTGCCGTTGTTGTATCCTGACTAAGGTGCCTGCTGGGCAAGGAACAGAATCAAACTTGCTGTAGTAGAACTGTCTGATAAAAAAGCAAAAACAAAAACAGGTTTCCCATCTACTTCATAGTTGAGTGCTTAGCACTAGGAAGTATATATAGCTGTGAAAACAATCACTTGAATAACAAGTAAGTACTATATATTAGTATGAATGAATTAACTGCAAAGATTTACAATGTAAAGTGATATGGCAAATACACACACAGACTCATTGTGAGTGTGTAGGTAGAAGTATAAAGCTTCCTTCTTGAGTCAGGTCAACTCATAAGGGCCAGTTTCCATGACATGCATATTCCCCACCTAGATGGGATGCCGGTCTGTTGCAGGATTACTCATATTTGCCAGCTGAGTGGACTGGAGCAATGTGAAATGAAGTGTTTTGCTCAAGAACACAATATGCCAGCCAGTTCAGGGACCAATAAGGGCTGCAATAAGGGTGGATCACTTGCATAAAACAGCAATGCTTGGAACTGCTTGAATACTCCGGAAGGTGCTTGAAAAATAAGGGGTGTTACCTTAGTTCACTGGTAGTGAACAGCTGACACTGTGGTACATCTCCAGCGTTAGAAGCTGTGCAAAGACAAGAAATAATAATAATAATAATAATAATAATCCTGTCTACTAAAAGTACAAGGCCTGAAATTTGGGGGGAGGGGACTAGTCGATTACATCAACCCCAGTGTTTCACTGGTATTCAATTTATTGACCCCAAAAGGATGAAAGACAAAGTTGACCTCGGTGGAATTTGAACTCAGAACGTAGCAATGGGTGAAATACCACTAAGCATTTTGCCCAGTGTGCTAATGATTCTGCTAGCTAGCTGTCATAATAATAATAATAATATGTATACAGTGAGTTTCTTTGCCCTAGGTGTCATGAAGACACTTGGCAATAAATGGAAACAAAACTGCAAGAAGAAAAACTCATAATAATAATGATGATGATGATGATGATGACGATGACAATGATGATGACGATGATGATTTTCTTTTTTTTATTAACCATAGGGCATTGACTGAAGGGGATATTTCAAGGACAAATGATAATTGTAAGATAACCATGAAGAATACAGAAGGAAAACGAAAGAAGAAAAGAAACAAGAAGACAGGAGACAAAGAAATCAATAAGAAAACAAGATAGATAGCGACAGATAGAGGGAAAGACAGAGAGAGAGAGAGAGAGAGAGAGAGAGATAGAGAGGAAGGAAGAAAGAAAGAAGTAGCAAATGTCGAAATAGGATTAAACATTTTCATTTCCCAACATGGAACTGTGCTAAGTTGTTGTAAGACTGACGAGAATTCTTCAGACAATGCAGAGCAAAGATTGGGAAATGAATGGAAGGGGGGAAGAAAAAAAAAACCCAACAAAGAACAGACATGGAATCCAGACCGATTGTACTGAGCACAATTATAGAAGAGCAGGAGTGGAGAATGGAAGTGTGGTGGGTGGGTGTTAGTGCTACGATGGAGTGGTTGAAGAACGGCAGTTGCAGAGTCTAATGGAACATCTGAGAGCATTTTTGAGAAATGTCCAATGGCAATCGCTGCCTCTTCTGTTGTCAGTTCATATTGACGATGCAACATAAGTTCTTCCTTATACATACATACACACATACATAAATATATATATATATGTATGCACACAGACGTACATATATATATATAAACATATACAAATATATATATATATATATCTATGTATGTATATATGCATATATATGTGTAAAAAGGTTGAATTATATTTCGTCCTTCAATTTGGAGGATTCCAAAAGAAGATTTCTAATATAGATTCTCCATATTTTGCTGGGAGCTTACTGGCGCAAGTTTGCGAATATGGAAATAATACTTGTATACGGTGTGTTATGTGAATTTATGGAAAGGAATCCCATAAAACTCAACAATTTTGTTAAAAATGGAGAAGAGAAGATGTCACAATTTAAAATTCTCTTAAATTTTAACATCTCTTCTCCACTTTTAACAAATTTGTATATATACATATGTATATAT
>NC_069007.1:21944620-21946466 GCF_001194135.2 Octopus bimaculoides
CACCTGCGAACCCATGGAAAACAAACCTCATCCAGCTATTCTGATTATATGTCTGTGCACACGTTTGAATGTGGTGTGTGCCAGAGGGTTTGCAAATCCAATGGGGGTCTTAAAAGACATGTTAGGATCCACAATGAGCAGAACTTACTTGCAGGTATTGGTAGTGCAAATCAGTGGTGCAATCTGTGTGGGTGTTTTTTCAAAACACTGTCTGGTTTAAAAAGCCACATCAGACGCCATGAAAGGGCTAAGGTGTAGGTGCAGGAGGTGGTCAAACTCTGTTTAAGGAGTAGACAACCACCATATATATATATATATATATATATATATATATATGTAAATAATTGTTACATGTTATTTACAGATAAATTCCTCTATTTACATAATATCAAGGTTTCTTTCTTTTGTTGTCTTACCTTTTCTATCAATATATAAGATTGGCACTTTCTTACACAGCTGTCCTCATCCATATGCATCACATGACCATACCAGCACAGTCTTCTCTCTTGCACACCACATCTGATTCCTCATATGCCTAACTTTTCTCTCAAGATGCTTACACTTTGTTGAGCATGTACACTGACATTGCACATCCAGTGAAGCATTACTGGCTTCATTTCTCTCAAGTCTACACATGTCCTCGGCTGTAACAGCCCATGTTTCATTGCCATGCAGCATAGCTGTTTGCACACAGGCATCAAGCAATCTGCCTTTCACTCAGAGAGAGAGGCCCTTTGTTGTCAGCTGGGATAGGAGCTCTCTGAACTTTGTCCAGCCTATTCTTATTCTCACAGCACCTTCCTCATACAAAAGTTAGTTTCCCTGTTAACCTTCCCTTACTTAGCGGTCATTCTAATGGCTTTTTTGTCTTAATAACGGTCAATCACACAGTAATTTCCCTTGTTTAATGGTCATTTCCCTAAGAATTTTTCATAGCACTTTTCAATGGCCAGATAACTGAAGAGATGGCGGTGTGGGTTTCCGCCCCGGCATCCAAAACTCAGAGTTTTATCATGGTTACCGAATAAGTGTCACATATTTTTACAGGTTCCTGGATTAGTTATGTTTAATAAGAAATAACTTATTTACGCAAGTTTTAAGATCTTTTCCTTTGAAATAGTTGCCTCATACAGCAATATACCACTTTTGTATATGTATATATATATATATATATATTGTGTGTGTGTATGCCTTATATCACATCTAAAAATACTGTATGTGCAAGTAACCAACAGGGTATGTGTGTGTGCCAGTATTTCAGTGTATACGTTTCATTGTGCGTTACACATCAGTCAGAAGAAGCGTGGGGGAAAGGGGGGGAGAGGGTGGATGCTGAAACAAGCCATTGTGAGAGCCAACTTTCACACAAGATGCAGTGGGAGGTTTGACCAACTGACAGAAAAGATGCACTTTAAATGCACCATGCAAATATGGTGCACTTTGCAGGATTTTATGCTGAATAAAGCATCTACTACTGTTACTGTATTGTATAACGGTTGGTGTCTGCATGAATGTGTGTGCGTGTGTGTGTGTGTGTGTGTGCGTATGAGTACTGGAGTAAATAGACACACACACAGATATATATATGCACAAACATATGCACATATCTTAAGTATACATGTGTATATATATTTGTGCTGTGAGTTAATGTGTGTGGGTGTGTGTGCATATATATATATATATATATGTCAAGAGAGCATAAGTGTTTTCTTATCTACATACACATACAAATGCATATATATATATACACACACATACATGTACATAAATATATGTACAGAAACACATACATACCATACCTACATAAATCTCTAAATATATATATATATATATATATATATATATA
>NC_069007.1:21949157-21956875 GCF_001194135.2 Octopus bimaculoides
ATATATATATATATATATATATATATATATATATATATATATATATATATACACACACACACACACATATATATATATATATATATATATAGGATACTTGTATATACATACCTACACACACACATATAAATATATACATACACAAAATTTGGAGTTTTAATTCACAGGTGATCTATCTATCTTTCACTGTCCATTTTTTCCTGTCTTGGTTTGTGTTTGCCACCTTGGAATCCTCTGTGTAGTTGGTTGATCCACTACTCAGGAAGAGACTATTCTAGAGTACGTCCTGTCTGGTCTTCGAAACGTCTAGATAGAATAGAGACAGCTGATGAAGGGATATTCCAAGGGGCTTTCCGTTTTCCTATGTGTTCGTTCCGTTGTCTGTAGTTTATTGTTCTAACGTCCTGTACCCTGATATGCATGTATATACACATGTAGATGTAAGTATGTACATATATGTGTGTATACATGTATATATATTCTTTGTATTATTATATATATATATATATACACACCCACATACAAACACATGTAAATATATATGAACGCATGTAGACACACACAAACCAACACACCCATTCAAAACGCCTACATAAACCTATGTGTACAAAATATCTTATACACACACACACACACACACACACACACACATATATGAAGAACTCTGTCCAGTCTGCTTAAACTGCAATGACTGGTGAATGAAAGTGTGAAGCCTCCTAAATGAAAAAGCCATCTGTGTACCAGAGACACTTTCTATGGAGGTGGGCATACTTTTAGTGTCTTTTGATAGATTAGCAAAATCTTTGAAAGGACAAAAAAAAAAAAAAGAAAGAAAAAAAAATTCAGAAAACCAAGGCTGGTTCAAGAGAAATACTCAAGAACTCCAGACAAGGCTTCATTCTTAATTACAAAAGCCAGGAAACCATAGAGAATCAGTGAAGAACTTGGGTTGCTAGCAACAAGTAGATTCACGCAAATTATTTTCATGGAAAGATAGATACTTGTATATTATAGACTTATAGGAGGAAAAAAATGGAAAAGAAATGGAAAAAAAAATGGAAAAAGAAACATTCTACTCTTAAATGATATGGAAAAGAATTGCAGGAATTAACTAAAACTGATATATCTTTCATCTTTTACTTGGTTCTGTCATTAGACTGTGGCCATGCTGGGGCACACCTTGAAGAATTTTAGCCAAACAAATCAACCTGTTTTCATTTTTTTAACCCTGGTTCTTATTCTAGCGATCTCTCAGTACACTACTTGACAACTGGTGTTGGTGTGTTTACGTCCCTGTAATATCAGCAGTTCAGCAAAAGGGAGCGATAGAATAAGTACCTGGCTTACAAAAAAAAAGTCCTGGGGTCGATTCAATATCATGTACATGAAAAGAATTGGTTGAACAAATAATAGTTTTTGATTTAGACACAAGGCCAGAAATTTTGAGGGGAGGGGATAAGACACCATCATCAACTTCAGTACTTGACTGGTACTTCATTCTATCAACCCTGAAAGGATGAAAGGCAAACTTGACATCTGTAGGATTTGAACTCAGAATATAAAGAGCCAGAAAAAAATGTTACAAGCCATTTTATCTGATGCTCCAACAATTCTGGTAACTCACTGTTTTTGATTGTATAAATAACATTATGTCAGACATATTTGAGAATGTTAATATGCTGTTTGGAACAGGCCATTGTCTCTGAGAACACAAATATTTTCACTTTAAAAGGTAAAAATTGAAAAGTTCATGAATAAAACATTCAGTACAAAATGGTAAAATTTAAATATTTTTCATGTTTTGATGATTTTTGTTTGGAAATAATTTGATTTTTAATTCAATTAAACAGATCACATGCAAGCTTTTGGTATGTACAGGAAAACACTTCTGCAACTATTTTCTGTTAAAACATAGACAATCATAAATTAGACTGGATCCAAAACCATCTTCACTGTAGCACAAGAAACAAAGGTAGTGGCATGTGTGTGTGTATGGGGTGGGAAGTAGAATATAAAAACATTATCGTCCCCCCCCCCCATCATCATCATTGTCATCATTTATTGTCTGTTGTCCATGCTGGCATGGGTTGGACGGTTTGACAGGAGCTGGCAACCTAGAGTGCTGCATCAGGCTCCAGTCTGTTTTGGCCTGGTTTCTACGGCTGGATGCCTTTCCTGATGCCAACCACTTTACAGAGTGTATTGGATGTATTTTACATGTCACAAGCCCCGGTGCCTTTAATGTGTTACTACCACGAGTGCCTTCTACATGTCACCCGCGCAGGTGTCTTTCACATGTCACCGGCAGGGATGCCTTTCATGTGCCACCGGCACATAATAACTGAAATAAATTATGCATATTAAATTATTTGTGTTGTGTAAGCTAATGATGTGATTTCCCACTAACAAATAAATAAATCATAAATTTGCTCGGATCCAAATCCTTTTCACTGACATAAAGCTGTTATGGGACTGAAGTCTCAAACTTGAATGGTTATTTTTATTTTATTTTTCATTTATTTATTATTGCAATTATTTTTTTTTGGCTGAACAGAAACCAGAATTTCCAAAACTGAATAAATACTGGCACCTCTTCTATCATTTTTTCCCACATATTTATGTGAATCTGTAAATTCAACTTTAACATCTATAAGACTGCAGGTAATTATCCCTCAATAAATGCTTTGAAAAGAAGCTGGTGTATAAAATAGATTTTCAGATATGAGCAGCACGAAAATAACATATTGGCCTTACCAAGAATTCATTCAAAGGCCTGTTTCAAACAACACGTGTATTAATTTAGACACAGGAACAAGCATAATACCACATCACTGCCAAAATACATCTGGTAGTTGAAAGATGAAACAATTGAAGTCAATCCAACCAAGTAGAATATAGCCTCAAAATCAAATAGAATATGACTAACCCAATGGAAAATGTAATTTGTAAATTATTAAAAGGTCAAAATATTGTTGCAACTCATCAATATTATGAACAGAAGAGTGAACACTTCTTATTGTTGGTTACTTAACTAAATCACTTCAAACAGTTATGTAAAAGATTGACTGAAAGACATAATGCATTACTTTGAAACTACAGTCACAGAGAGGTTACAAGGTACACACACACACACACACACAGACATAACTTGATACTGAAACAGAAATTTTAAACAATTTCTTCCCATCTGAGAGTGAGCAAGTTCATTATTAATAGTGGAATATAAAGTTCAATGGTTTTCTTCCAAAGAAGCAGAATAAATATTTTGGTGAATTTGGTGAATTGTTGTTTTGTTTTCTTGCTTTCACTGATTGAAGTGAGAGAATATTTAACCAATTCATGTGAGTATTTTATGAGAATGAATCATATTACAGAACAAAATCAGATCTCCATAAACCAATCTCTAAGTAACAAAAGAACTTTATGAAAAAAGAGGAAAATTTTTTTTTTTTTTTTTGGTTTTGTTAAAAGCATGCTTTTTAACTCACCGAATATTGTGAATAGCTTCTGTACAATGTTGGCGGAGCTGTGGGGTATCGAGTATTTCTTCCTCTGTAATAAGAACTGGATGTCCAAGCAATAGGAGCAGATGATGGTCCATAGGGTGAGCCAGTTGAAGGAGTAGGTGGAGACATAGCATTCTGTCTCTGAGGAGGCATATTTCGATATTGCTGTAAACATAAAGAAAAACATGTCACCAGGTAGAAATGCATTGATGATTATCTAAAAATATCAATATATATATAAGCAAAGGTGTGGCTGGGAGATAAGAAGTTTGCTCTCATTAAGAGTCCACTACATGGCACCTTGGGCGTCTTCTACTACAGCCTAAGGCCGACCAAAGCCTTGTGAGGGGATATGGTAGATGGAAACTGAAAGAAGCTCATCATGTGTGTGTGTATACAGTATACAGGATGTGGCAAAAATGAAAACAACACTGACATCTCATTTTAACAGATACATTTACCAAAATTACATAAAAAACATCTTGAAAGAGTAAATCTATTCAATAAAATCGTTATTGGCTTCAACCATGGCCTCCAGACAACTTTGGAATTTTGAGATGAAAACCCTCAGATGTCAAGGCCTGAGGATGTGATGATCATAAATCACAATCAATGACAATAGGTGAGCCAGTAGACCTAGCCAACCCATTCCAGAATATGAAAATATATGTTAAAATATGGATGATGTTTACGGTTATGTTGCTATATCTGTAGTGTGTATATGTATATATGCATGCCTCCATGTATGTATGTATGTATGTGTGTATGTAAGCATGTGCGTGTATGTGTGTGTATATATGTATCTATCTGTCTACTTACCTGTCTGTCTGTTTATCTATCTATCTATCTATGTGTATGTATTTGTATGTGTGTGTGCATGTGGTGTATGTACGTATACATACATATACACAGATGTATGTATATCCATACATATATATCCATGTATAAATTTATATATATATCTATATATATACACACACACACACACATTCACACACACACATTAGTATATGTAGACTTTAAGAAGACTGTATTTATGATGAATGTGAAATAAACTGATGGTTGCCAAAATGTTCTTCAGTTATTTTAGGTTTTTTGGGCTTTAAATGTTTTGTATTTTCTTTCTTTAAGTACTACTGCCCCCTGCCCCACTCCATCCGATTATACTATCATCATCACTAACATCACAATCACACCATGACTGCTACAAACACGCACACACACTCACTCACCATAATAACCACCAAAATTACCCGTGTACCAACACCCTATACACCCTCACCACTACAACAAAAATCCCCACCATCTCATCACCATAACAACACTAAACACCACTTCCACCACCACTACCACTGCCAGCACGTCATGACCATAACTACCACCACCACCACCACCACCACTACAACCACTGTCATTGCCAATACCAGCACCACCATTGCTACCACCATCACCACACCATCATCAACCAATACCACCACCACCACCACCACCACCACCACCACCATCAGAAATTGAAACCCAATAATCATTGTATGCCCACTACAATATGTTATCGGAACAATGTCTAATGATGTGTGGAGTCCTTCATTCATTTCTCTGTGTGGAATAATCAACACAACTGCTGTGGTGATAAGACTGTCCAGTGGGGGAGGGATGTGGTGTTAGGGTAGTGGTGATGGTGTGTGGTGGGCCCCTGGGTATTTGTGGAATCTAAGTAATGTAAGGTTCAAAGGAGAAAGAATTGGTGAGGCGCAAGTGGAACAAACACACACACAGACACACATCTACACAAATGTATATGTGTGGATCTATAATAATAATGATCTTAAATTTTAGCACAAGGCCAGCAATTTCGGGGGAGGGAGTAAATCAATTACATCAAGCCCCAATACTCAACTGGTATTTATTTTAGCAACCGTGAACGGATAACAGGCAAAGTTGACCTCTGCAGGATTTGAACTCAGAACATACATTGAGCACGTTTCCTGGCATGCTAACAATTCTGCTGACAATTCTGCCAACTTGATTTATGTTGGTTGTACAACAGAACAATTAAACAAAAGATTTAAAGGGCATAGATACGACATCTGGCACAACAACAGGAGTTCGACAGAATTTGCTGAGCATTTTGTATCAAACGACTGCAATTTTGAAAAAGACTTGAAAATGCATATATTCTCAGTAAATATTCTGAATCTGCTACACTTTCAGTACTCAAAATGCATGAGAAGAAATATGTTTGCAGGTTATTAACATCACACCCAGGAGGAATTAATAAAATGACAGAATTTCATCATTTTACACAAAACTGATTAAATATTCTTCTTCTTCCTTTTCTTTTTCTCTCTTTTTCCCCCCCTTTTTTCTTTTTGCCAGTTGTAACCTTGAAATTTCAAGACTGACGATTTCATTCCATCAACAAGGGGATGCTGGCTGCCCTTGTTCATATTTTGGATACTTTGGATATTTTGAAGGGGAAAAAGACAAAGAAAGAATATAGACAAGAAAGGGAGAGTAGGTAAGAGAGAGAGGGGGAGAAGGGAGAGAGAAGAATGAATGCATAAAAGAAAGAAAAACAGAAAAAAACAGAAAGGGAGAGTAGGCGAGAGAGAGAGAGAGAGATTGAATGAATGAATAAAAGAAAGCAAGAAAGACAGGAAGAAGAAAAACAAAGAAAAATGAATGAATGTAAGAAAGAAATAAAGAACGATGGAAAGAAAGAAAAAATGAATGAATACCAAAAAGAAAGAAAGAAAAAAGAGAGGATATATTGTTTTTAAAGTTTAACTATTGGCTGTGTGGATGATAGTATGACAGTTTAGGTGAAGTTGATTCAAGGTATCAGGTTCCGAAAATATAAATACTACACTTTTCAACACATGTCAAACAAGCCCCTCCCTCCCAAGAAAAGCTGAAGAAAGCTAGAGAGAAAGAGAAAAAGAGAGAGAGAGAGAGAGAGAATACAGATCCAAAGTAAACAAAAAGAAAAAAGAAAGAACAACAGAAAATCATCAAGATAAGAAAGCAAGGCACGGGGTGGGGGTGGGGGCTGAATAAGAGAGCAACAAAAAAAAAAACAAAAAAACAAAGGGATAATAGTAAATAGATAAGAAAGTGAAGTGAGTAAGAAAACAAGTAATAACTGAATAATTAAATGTGTGGGCGAAAATATCTTTCAACAGTTAACTTCTTAGATATCACCTTTAAATCTGGACACTAATAAATATTTTGCTTAACATAAGCCTACTGAACATTTATTCGCTTCCCTTTTTTTTTTTTTTGCTTTTTTACATTGATAAGGATTCTAACCACTCAGCTAATATTCGCAATAATTTAGTTTCCAATATCAGTAAGCAATTTCATCTTTGCTTTTGAACAATGATACTTTAACAGAAGGAATAGAGTACATGTTCAGACTTTTAACTTCCAGGTGTTAAAAATAGAACTAGAATAACTCTGTGATATAATACAATCTTTAGTTTAAATGTCTGGATAAATATAGCCAAAGAATCCTTTAATTGGATCTCACTTCATTTCAGTAGGGCTTATATTTATTACAAAGCCTTCAATAGAAATACTATTAAAGTCTCCTAGTCTTGTAAAAAGTTTTTGAGTTCATTTAACTTCATTAATGTTAGTCATTTGTTCAAAAGTTGTAATTCAACCACTGCATATGCTTGAAACAGTAAAAATGCTTATTGGAAAACTCATCAGTTTTTTTTAGTATACTGCTCTTAAAACTGAAGGACAGTTTCAAATTAAAATCCTAATTCAAGATGAGATATTATTTACACAGACACTCATTTGTTAACCCAGATAAGAGATTTTTGACAGAACTATCCAGATATATTTGAAGACTAAGAGAAACTAATGACAATCCTTTTAAAATATCTTGGTCTAGCTCTTTTCCTGAAGAAAATCAGATTATTCACTCAGAATTTGTTGAGGAATGTCATGTTTGAAACAATTTCTTGTTGAGATACGTCATTGTGGCTTGCAGAACAGCAGAACATACCAGTTCTGTCTTTTGATAGATATTTAACACCATTACTGGAATGACAAAGTTAATTTCACAGTGAAAGCATTATTCTTGGTTCTCTACCTGTTTATAATAATCAGCATCATTTAACGCCTGTTGTCTACTAAAGGCACAAGGCCTGAAATTTTTTTTGGGGGGGAGGGACTAGTCGATTACATTGACCCCCCCCCCCC
>NC_069007.1:21959437-21960251 GCF_001194135.2 Octopus bimaculoides
ATATATATATATATATATATATATATATATACATACACGTATATGTATGTATATACACATATATGTATGTATGTATAGTATGAGCCACCTCTTCCATGACAACATCAATAAACCTGACACTGCCAACAGCAACAAGGAAACAATATCAGGGAATCGTTCCCTTCCACACACACACACCCAAACACACACCACTGCCAACAACACCACTACGCTAACTCCACAACAACAACAACAGCAGCAGCAGCAGCAACAACAACGTAGCCATTATGATACGTGAATACCATCATACCACAACAGCCACCAACACCACCACCGGAGCCCAAATTCCTACCACCGCCACCATTACGCCATTACTAAAAGCATCATCATCAACACCACCGCCTTCCCCGTCCTCATCGTCTTCATATCCGTCCCACTACTTCCCTTCAACCGACTATACTGTCCTCCTACAACATCCTCCATGGGTTACACTTCATTCTCCATGTAGGTCACTTGGTACACACACACATCAGACAGCTGTGTATGTGTGTGTGGTTGCGCATATGATTGTGTGTGCGTGCGTGTGTGTATTGTGTGTGGGCGTATGGCTGCAGTTTCATCCATGTGTATCCAGGTATCTCAACCAGAAACTGGAAGCAAATGTGTATTTGGTTTTCAATAACTATATGTACATATACGTGTGTGTGTGTGTGTGTGTGTGTGTGTGTGTGTGTGTGCATGTATCTTCACAAACTGTTATGTTTTTTATTTATGCCAAAAAAATTTTCACACACTGTATATCAGTATATGTATGTGTGTGTATGTGTGCATATAT
>NC_069007.1:21960290-21965793 GCF_001194135.2 Octopus bimaculoides
TATATATATATATATATATATATATATATATGTACATATATGCGTTTGAATGTTTATATTTATATATTTCTCCATTGTTTATATATTTTTCCATTATATGTATATATATATATTTATATATTAAATATATATATGCATATATGTATGTATGCATATACAAACACATGCACACACACACACACACACACACACGTGTACATATGCGTAGGCAGACAAATTATGTAGATACACATGTATGTATGTATGTATGTATGTAAATATGTATATGTGTGTGTGTGTGTTGGTAGGGGCAACAGCACCAGTTGGGGATGGCTATTTTTGTTGGGCTTTCACTTTCAGCTGTCTGACAGATTTTAAATGAAATATTTCTGACTTTCTACTTTTTTTTTTTACCTTTTAACTCCGTCTTCATCTTCATCAAATGTCTTTAAATCTCCTTTTCTCTGCTGCAAATTCTTATCCAGAGCAGGGAAACTCAGTTGATTGGCACTCATCAATAATGGAGATGCTCAAGCCCCTAGCTCGTCGGCATGACGATGTCTCCTCTCTCTGTCTTTGATAATGCTACTGTAATGGCCTCTGCTCCATAGAGCTGGCTGATCTTGTAATTCCTTCACTGAAGCATCCAACCATTCCACTTGCTCTTCAACTCTCAGTAGCCTGGATGCATCCAACCACACTTTCCCGGCGTTAACTGCTATCTGTGTCCAATCTGTCTCTACCTTCTAGAATGTGGCACCAACATATGCCAACATTTAACCCCTTCCTCCAGAAGATGGGGATGGACGGAGAAACTTTAATGTTTCAATGAAAGAGTGAAGGAGTTTCTCTGTGACTACGCAACCTGGCAGTAAATAACAAACAAATCTCTGTCAATTCAGTTACTAATATGTTGACCCTTTTGATATCAACCCACCAAGGAGACGGATCTTTGTTTCATAAGACAAACTTCATGTTTTAAAATCATCTTAATTAAAACCTTCCATCAAAATTTTATGAAAATTTATGTTCCAAACATCAGTTGAACAATGAAGAAGCTACTAAACTAAATTCCTCATTGATTTCAAAATAAATAGAAAGAAAGGCAGAAATATGGTAACAAAAGGGTTAAAGTGATCTAAATTAAAACCTTCCACCTAAATTTGATATTAATTTATGTTCAAAACACCAGCTTAATAATGACAATTATTACACTAAATTCTTTATAATTGTCAAAATTAATAGAAACAAAGGCAGTGTATTCCAACAGAAATATGGTAATAAAAGACCTAAATAGAATTAGAGACATTGATCATTATAATCCTTGGTAGAGGAAATTATGGTTTGGCAGCAGATGTAACGCTTTTGATCGTGGATCTGCATCGGCAATGTTCAGTTGGAGTAAATTGAACGATAACAGCCATGAGAGAAACTCAGGAGGAAATATGAGAGAAAAGTCTTCATAAAAACAATACAACTAGAACCTGTTCACGTTTTTAATACAACACATGTACATGTGCGTATGTACATATGTGTGTGTGTATAGAAATAAGTATATATATATGTGTGTGTACATATATATATATATATATATATATATATATATATATATATATATATATATATGCATATATGTATATGTGTGTGTGTGTATGTATATATATATATATATATACACATAGATAGGTATATATATACATATATATATATATATGCATGTGCGTGTGTATATATGTGTGTGCGCATGTATATATATATAGATAGATAGATAGACAGACAGACAGACAGACATATATGCATAGATAGATGGAGATAGATATATAGATAGGCAGATAGTCAGTGAAAGAGGAGTGAGAGAGATAGTGAAATGAGGAAAGAAGTAGGGAAAAAAATACAGTAATGGGTAAAAAATAAAAAAAAATAAAAAAGCAAAAAGCAAAACTGGTGCAGTGCCTGTTTTGAGTGAGAATTGATTGTGCTGTGACAGTTGTTGCACATGGTTCTATATGCAGCGTAGCGTGTTAATATGCAGTAAAGTGTGTTGGAAAATAACACTCTGAATAATAATTAGTGATAAGACCAGGTGATAATTGAATAAAATATGTCACATGTCAGTTTAGAGTGGGAGGGAGGGGCAGTCTGTGAAGTATGAAATTGTACAATTAAATTATTCACAAATGAGTTTTGTTTCAACATTAAATACACACTTAGAGGCAACATGCACGTGTGTGTGTGTGTGTGTGTTTATAAGAATGTAAATAAGTAGATGTGTATAAGTATGCATGTGTTTACACACACACCATACAAACATAAATATTCTTTTCTACTCTAGGCACAAGGCCCGGAATTTGGTGGGGGGGGGGCTAGTCGATTAGATTGATCTCAGTACGCAATTAGTACTTAATTTATCGACCCCAAAAGGAAGAAAGGCAAAGTTAACCTTGGCGGAATTTGAACTCAGAACGTAAAGACAGATGAAATACGGCGAAGCATTTTGCCCGGTGTGAAGCAGATTGACCTGCAAGTAATAATAGCCACACTAACCTCAAAATCATAACCTAAAGGTCTTAAAATAGAAAGCCTCATTGGATCACATAGTTACTGATATACAAACTGAAGGGACAGTCATGGTTGGAACACCCTGATGCCATGTCCAGATCACCCATGGTACAGTTTTATTGTTTTCAAAATTCAGTGGCACACCCAAACTAAGATTATAACTAAAAGTATGCGGGAAAAAAATTATATTCAGGTTACACTGTGGCACACCTAGCATTGTCTCATGGCACACCAGTGTGCCACAGCATACCCATTGCAGAGCACTGGTCTACATGGTCATGGCTGACAAGAGGCTCAAAAACAACAGAATCTACACACTTTTGTACATTTAGTAGCAGCGAAACCATTCCAAACACCAGAATACAAAACTAATTTTATTAGCTTTTTTCTTCTTCACACAGACCATAGTTCTTTTTTTCTATTTTTTTTCTTCTTTTGTTTGTTCCGTCCATCTCAGTGAATCCTAGATAGCAAGCTAGCTTTGCTATCCACACAACATCAAAATCCTGATTCCATGTAGCATCAAAGACATCATTAAACACTACAATACAACGCCAAACAGGATGTCTGGTATTCCAAAGCCAGCAAGTCCAACGGGGACTGTCCTGGGCAGCAGCAGCTATCTGTGTGTGTGTGTGTGTGTGTGTGTGTGTGTAAGAGGGAAAAAGATGCAAGGCATAAAATACATTATACAGAATTCACACTTACAATACATACATGTATCATGTGTGAGTATGTGTGTGTGTACACGTATGTGTATATATATATATATATATATATATATATATATATAGATAGATAGATAGATAGATTTATATGAATACATTATATCTATATACTTATATGTATACATTATATATATATATAAAATATATATTATGTATTATATCATATTTGTACATATCTTTGTATGTGTTTATATATATATATATATTTGTATGTATGTACATATTCACACACACGCGCGCGTGTGTGTGTGTATATGCACGCGTGTGATTCATATATTATTAAGATTAATCTCCCTCTTGGGTCCATTGGAAGCTTTTTTCTTGTTGCTGCTTATTAATAACATCAATGGCAACTTGTGATGAGACCTTTTTCCTCTGCCATTGTTGTTGCTGTTGTTGTTGTGCTACAGCTATCATCGTTCCTGTTGCTGTTATGTAGCCCAGGTGACATTCATCCTCCTCCAACAACAACAACCACAGCAGTAGCAGCAGCAACAATAAACAACATCAGCAGTAACAAGAAGAACACCAACGTCACCACCACCAATAATAACAATAACAACATAAAAAAAAAACGGTAACAGCAGCAGCAGTCAACTGCAAGCTTTAACTGGTGACCCAGAAACACAACAAATGTTGACCCAAGTCAGTTATTGAGCATTGATTACTACTGCTGTAATATGTATTATTGATCAATGTTTGGCTGAATGGGTAGACTGACCTTGGCAGCATTTGAACTCTGGATTTCAAACTGACAAACAGCTTGGCACTAATGCATTCTAAAGCTGGCACTCCGTGCGCCAAACCATTCCACCGTTCGAAAGATTTTGGCCATTCAGTCATTGGGTCAGAGACTACATTAGTGCTTCTCAATCGTTTTCTGCCTATGGACCTATTTCGTTCCTGTTTTACTCTACAAAACCTCCATAGCCATTCGTTGTATATAAGGGAAATCTTTCTCTATTTTTATAATTAAATATGATTAGAAATTGAATAAAAAATTAAAATGATTTGTGTGTTGCAGAAATATAAGCAGTTTATTACAAATTAAACTTTAACAGAAAAATCTCATATTGACCCCTAAGAGCCATATGGACCCCAGTTGAAAACCAGTGGTCTGGACCATTGCAAAGAGCCCTGATTCCACCTGGCTTGCCACACTCTCTGTCTAACTCAGAGGTTCTCAACCCTTTTTTTTGTTATTTATGGACCCATTTAATTCCTATTAAACACTGAGACTGGTGTATTGCCTCACAAGGTGCCTAATTCGAAGGAGATGTTAAAAATTAGGCAAATAAGTTATATTTTGTTAAACATAACTAGTCCAGGAAGCGTTTTTGATATCACTTCCTACACACACACACACACACACACACACACACACACCACCTGATCAATCAAGCTATCAAATGTTGATACACATTGCTGGTCACAATGCGCTTTGCATTGTTTTAGCCTTCAAATGATGCCACCCTGCTGGCTGGGCGAGTAGGCCAACATTGCCCCCTGATTGGAAAGGAGAATGCAGCAACATGAAATGAAGTGTTTTGCTCAAGAACACAATGCGCTGCCCATCAGGGAAAGTGTATATATATATATATATATGTATATGTATATACTTTAATGATATATTTAAAACAATGAGGCTTCTAATATATTCATTCCCATACTCACACTCACACACAATCAACAACTGGAACCAGAAGGCACAGGGTGAATGCAGTATATGGATCTCATTAGAACAGTAGATGTTGTAGTAACAGTTGACAAGGCAAAGAGAGGATAAAGCAAGAGCACATTTTTAACATCCAGAAATATTCTCAGAATTGCTAATGTTTCCTCTTAAAGTGATTTGTTGATTGCTGAACAAAGCAGAGTCTATCTCTCTCCAATTCTGACTCATGGAGGCACGTGGCTTAGTGGTTAGGGTGTTGGACTCATGATCGTAAGATTGTGGTTTCAATTCTTGGACTAGGTGACGTGTTGCATTCTTGAGCAAAACACTTCATTTCACGTTGCTCCAGTCCACTCAGCTGGCAAAAAGGAGTGACCCTGTGAAGGACTAACATCCTGTCCAGGTGGAGAATTTATTTGCCATGGAAACAGGGAAACCAGCCCTTATGAGTCAGCATGACTTGAGAAGGTAACTTTACTTTTACCAATTCTGATTCCAGCTGGTTTCTTCCAGAAAGAGAAGAAAAGTGAGAGAGACAGAGAGGAAGAGAGAGAGAGAGAGA
>NC_069007.1:21966715-21970750 GCF_001194135.2 Octopus bimaculoides
GGAAGGTACTAATTATCATCATTGTTATTGCCACCTTTATTTTTGATTTCCCTGATTTTATTTATTTGTTTGTTTCATTCCAATCGATTTCTTTGCGGGAGTTGGGCAGAAGGTTCTGGATGTTTCACATTGCAAGTAACAGCCCAGGTCGGCTACTGTGTTTACGTTTCTGAGTTCAAAACCAACCAACAGACTTGTATCTTTAGCTTCCAGTCGAACCCCCTAGTCAGTTTTATCCATTCCAATAACTCAATGAAGTTCAAATACCAGTAATATACTGGTAGATCGTCTTTTAATGTCCATTTTCCATGCTGGCATGAGATGGATGGTTTGGCAGGCTGTAATGGGTTGAACGACTGCATTGTACTCCAGTGTCTGCTTTTTCACGGTTTCTGTAGTTGGATGCCCTTACTAACACCAACAATTTTATGCCATTTTATGCTGGATGCTTTTTACATGGCACCAGTGCTAGTTAGATTAGCATGTGGCTTGCAAGTCTAAGCTCCCCTATGACTGAGTGGAGCTACAGTAGAGAGAGAGAGAGATGCTTTATGCAAGGAGATGAAAATATAAAGAATATCTTTGTGTAAGTGCTTTTGGCTGTCACTGGATGACCTCACTGAACAGGATTAAAAACTTCAATGATAGGAAACAATTCATGTGCAAGTTTGAATTGCAAGAGAGAAAACCTAATTTATTGCATTACATATCTGCAATGCAATAAAACTTATATTGGTCAAACATGAACAAAATTAATGAACTGAGTCAGGGTACATAAACAACAGTTAGAAATCCATCTGTCAGGAATGTTTCATAGAGTGAACAGTTATTTATCTGTGCAAATGGGAAATTCAAAGTATTCCAATGTTTCAAAATCAAACAAGAAAATTAACAATTATGTAAAGCAAAAGAAGAAAATTTTATAAAGATTTTCAATGTGAAAACATACTAGAAATACTGAGAAATGCTACCAAAAAATTACTATTAAGATAACAACATAGAAACTGGTTTACATCAGGCATCTGAAGAGCCTGTCATGGCTAAAAACATTCACTCAAAATTCTTCTTAATATGCTCCATATGGGCTGTGTTATAAGCTGTGTCTTCAAAAGATTTTTTTTAATATTTAATTTTTAAAGGAATTTTCCCCCAACTACACCCACACACACATACAAAATTCATTGAAAGATACAGTATATATACATTAAACATGAATGTTTTTTTAATTTTTATTTCACTCACCTGTCTCATTTCTGGGCAGTTGGAAGGTTGACATACCTGGAATAAGCAAGTAAAATAGCTTTAACCAAGGGCAAAAGTTTACATAGCTGATTATAGATACACACACACACATGTATATGTATATATATATATATATATATATATATATATATATATATATATATATATATATATATACACACAGACACACATACACATATCGTATGTATGTATATATGAAATATTTTTATCACACGTTTATCTTTATCAGGAAGGGTTGACTGGAGCTGTAAAGTCATATATCTATTCAAATTAGCTAACTTGAATCTTTCTTCTCTACAGATCCAGCTGTTTCTTGGTAGACATGGTTCATATGAAATGAACTGAGCAGAGACAATAAGCTCACCTTCAAAATTCAAAACAAAATAGCAGTAGTAGATTTGAAACCAAAAACCTATGGCCTGGTAGCCAAACACCCTCTCCACTTGGCCGTTTGATTTCTACAGATGAAGAACTGATACCATGCATCCTGAAAAGGATAACATTGAGTGACTGGCACATTGTCTGTAAAAATATTTGTCTTTTATTTCCCATTTTAGAGAAGTGAGTTGTGTATTGATCCCAAGGGATAGTCTCAGTGCTGGATTAACCATCATGCAAAATAAGGTGGGGGCACAGAAATGGAAAATGGTTTTTACAGCACAAAAGAAATCACTTTAAACTTGTTAAAAATAATATTGAAAGTGGTTTATACGATCAGAAATATAATTTCAAAGTGTTCATGGTGTCATAGTCTTTGATCTGATCGAAGACTTTTTTATTAATTGACATTTTTTTAAAGTAAATATATCTGTTAAAATGTGAAGTCAGTGTTATTTTCATTTCTGCGTAATTTAGATGACAGGTTGTTCATGGTTTAACATTGAGCACACTGTGTATATGGTTTAACATTGAACACACTAACATGGCTTGGATGCCTTAAGCACACACTTCAAAGAAATACTTACCAGTCGCAGATTTTGCCCAGTTAATTTACGACTGGCAAAACTCCTCGAATTTACAGACATGCCTGCATTATTGGGTCCCTATAAATGAAATAAAAATTTCTATAAGTGTCAATTTTTTGTAAAATGGAAACAGAATTGAAAGAAGATGCTAATGAAAATAATGATAATAATAATAAAGTGATGATCAAATATTATGTTTAATTGGCAAAAGGTGACCATCCCCAAATATAACATTATATATATTATATAAATGTATATATAATACATAGGAAATACGTAATATACATGCAAAGGTGACCGCTGAGGTCACCTTTGCCTTTCATCCGCCTAGGGTCAATAAAAGAGCAATTTATATGAAGTAACTCTACATTAAGGAGTGGAACATACAATTTCTGTAATTCAGCCCACTTCATGGTCCCAGACGACAAAATGGAGAAAGTATTGCCCTGGAGAATGGTGACGAAGATGCGCTGGAACAGTCAAAGGCATTGCCCTGGGGCAAATGGAACAGCAACTCTGACTCACATGGCTCCCACTTGCAGATATTGTATATATTAAATTTATAATACATCATCATCATCATCATCATTTAGCGTCCGTTTTCCATGCTGGCATGGGTTGGACGGTTTAAAAGCCAGCAGCTGCACCAAGCTCCAATCTGCTCTGGCAATGTTTCTACAGCAGGATACCCTTATTATGTATTTAATATATATGTTGTATATAATGTGTGAAAGTATGTGGCTTAGTGATAAGGGCATTTGGCTCTTGATCGCAAAGTTGTGAGTTCAATTCCCAGCGCCACATTGTGTCCTTGAGCAAGACTCTTTATTTCATGCTGCTCCAATCCACTCAGCTGGCAAAAATGAGTGGCACCTGTAATTCAAAGGGCCAGTCTTGTCACACTCTGTGTCACGCTGAATCTCCCTGAAAACTACATTAAGGGTACATGTGTCTGTGGAGTGCTCAGCCACATTCACATTAATTTCACGAGTAAGCTGATGAGATCAACTGGAACTCTGATCGCCATAACTGATGGAGTGCCAGTTATGTATATGATATATAATATATATAAAATATGGCACATACTATATATAATATATATGTTATAGATATATATATTATATATTACTCATATAATATATGTAATGATGATTTATGAAGCTTATCAGGAATATATCAAGTGAATACCTGTATAGCTAAACACACATACAGATATATAATATATATATATATATATATATATCCATTGTGCGTGCGTGCATGCGTATACTCAGTTGTTTAGTTTAAGACGTAAACACTATCAATCAAAGGCTAGTAATTGTCTGATGTCTGCAATAGAAGCAATTACCAAGGCAAAAGTTTATTAAACAACTCATTAGAATGTAATGTAGTGTAAGGATAATTACCTAGCAGCTTAAGTAGAGATAATTACTCATTATATAATACACTAGAAACCTCAACAGCTACATAAACACACACACACAGACACACATACACATACACATATACTCACATGCACACTCAGAGTTAAACTCATGTTATAAACATTACAGTTCGTTACCTGACATGTATGCTAGCATGCACACACATACACATACATATGTCCCATTCATACACATACATACACACACAATATATATATATATCTGTTATAAACAATACATTTCATTACATCACATGTATGCAAGTATATATACATACATGCATATATATGTACAAACGTACATACTAACAATATATATATATACATATATATATATATATATATATATATATCTGGTCATTATACATACTTTATGCAAGAATA
>NC_069007.1:21970868-21972069 GCF_001194135.2 Octopus bimaculoides
TATATATATATATATATATATATATATATACACACACACATACATACATACATCATACACACATGCATAGGTATTCTTGCATAAAGTATGTATAATGACCAGATATATTTTTAAAGTATATTTACTTCATAAACACACATATATGGGGGGGGGGAGCAAAACCTGGAATATTTTGGAAGCCTTATTTTTTGTGTATTCTTGAGCATAAATACTAAAATATTGTTTTCTATTTCAGGGTGGAGGTATTTAGAATTAATTTAAGCAGAAGTGCCAGTCTAGTATGTCCACTAGTATGTCCACTTAAGAAGCCAAGAGACAATGCATTGTAGGTTTGCTTTATGCTGGGGTTGCAATTAGATAAACTACTGAGACACCTACTGACCCCTGCATTGAAAGCCAGAAGGCATGGAAGGGCCAAAAACGTTGCAATACCTGAAGCACAATGGACAAACTGTCAAAATCTTTACAGATGAAAAAATCTTTACTATTGATACTGTTTTAAACCATCACAATGATTCAATTATTGCTAAGTCATCTTCTGAAATAAAGGGTGTCTTTGGGTCCAAGCCCCCAGTTCAAGTCATGATCCTTGGAGTCGTCGTGTCTGATGGACTCCATGATTCATGAGGGTGGAGTAGATTCATTGAACAAAATTTCTTCAAGGTGGTGCCCCAGCATGGCCACAGTCTAGCAACTGCAACAAGTGTCAGATAAGAGGTGAATTACAATAAAGTTTTTGATTGTTAATGATAAAATAGCTGCAACAGGCTTTTAAATGTTTTCTTCATACTAATTTCATCAAACACAGAAATAAAATCAGAAACATATTTTTTTAAAAATTGCACCAGGACTTTATGTCAATGTGTGCAAGTCTATGTGCATCTAAGATTGCATATAAGCTGGTGCATGTATAACCAGCAGTCTACAACAACAACAATGACAATAACTGGTTGCTTCTAAAATTAACTCTGCCGACAGTTATCCAAAGCGGCACAATGCCAGCGGGCTTCATTTGAATACACCATTATCATCTGGCAGAACGCACACCATTATCAACTAAAGGCATCATAAGATGTAACTGCAAGATGGTTGAGGGTTAATGACCTAATAGAGGGGTTCTACTAACATATAATCCACACTTATCCATATTAGACATACTTTTATTCATGTGTGTACATATATATAAATATATATACATACA
>NC_069007.1:21972205-21973325 GCF_001194135.2 Octopus bimaculoides
ACATATATACATACATATGTACATACATAAATACATACATACACACACATATGAACATACATGTATATACATATGTACATACATATACACATACATATGGATATGCATATATACATATATACATAAGTAGATATATATACACATACATATGTATACATCTATATACTTATGTACATACATATGTATAAGCATATCTACATACATGTACATATACATGCATAAATATTTATATACATATATACATACTCACATGTATATACATACATAAATATATATACATCCATACATAAATATATATACATACATAAATATATATACATACATATATACATACATACATGTGTACATACATATATACATCTGTATACATATATACATACACATGTATATACACATATATATATATATATACACACACACACACACACACATTTACAAAAAACAATATATACATCTCTCTCTCTCTTTCTCCCTCCCCACTCACACATACATAGTACATTTTTTGTTTATTTTGCGATTATTAAAAAAAAAAACCCCACCCAAAACCAACAAAACACAAGCATCGGAAGCAAAAGATGTGCCGAGGCTGAGACGAAACGAAGCAAGTCCACTCTGCAGGATATTAGCATCAAGGTCAACACGCACGAACAATGGAGCCCAAACGAGCTGGAGAACTGGCTGGAAAATGATGAGATAATGATGACGATATGCGATAGGCTTCCATACAGTTTCCACCTACTGAACTTCACCCCCACCATAACTACATGCCGCAGGCTGAAAGAGATAAAAGAGTAAAAGAGGGACAAGGGGGGGGGGTGCAGAGAACAACTGGAACCAGAACCACCATAATTGAGAATTGCAAAACTGCTATTCTTGTATTTGTTTTAGTCATTGGACTGTGGCCATGCTGGGGCAGCACCTTGAAGAATTTTAGTCAAACAAACGGACCCCAGTACTTTTCTTTGTTTTAAAGCCTGGTTCTCGTTCTATCAGCTCCCTCTTGCCAAACCACTAAGTTATGGGAACATAAACATGCAAAGACTGGTTGTCAAGTGGTGGTGGGGGGGCAGACAAAGACTCACCGACACACGTGTGTATGTATATATACATACACTTATAT
>NC_069007.1:21975206-21979390 GCF_001194135.2 Octopus bimaculoides
GGAGGAGTGGGGGTGGGGTGGGTGGGATGGATACCTTAAGATTAAGAGTTTAAAGTGAAAATCACATTGCAGTATGTTTAAAGTAAATGTCTGCTGTGGAAGCTGGTCTGTTCAATAGAGAAAGGGAGAGAGAGAGAGAGAGAGAAAGAGAGAGAGAAAGATAGATAGAGAGAGAGAGAGAGAGAGAGAGAGACACAGAGAGAGTACTTTTATTGACATCTTTAGACATTTCAACTTAATTTCACTTGAGTTCTGTTTATTTCAAATGTGACTTTTTACCTGTGTGTATAAGTGTGTGTGTATAAGTGTGTGTATATAAGTGTGTGTGTGTGTTTAAATGTAAAGCTATATCAGTGACTCAAAGGAGTGGTTGGCATTAGGAAAGGCATCCAGCTGTAGAAACCATGCCAAATCAGGCTGGAACCTGGTGCAGCCCCCACCTTATCAACAATATTCTTGTTAAATAATAATAAATTTGTACTCTACAAAAGTAAGGAGTAACCCCTCAGATTAATATATATACATATACATATATATATATATATATATATATATATATATATATATATATAGCCCCATCAAGCCAAGTAAAATCATAGCCATGCCAGATACTGGTGTCATGCAAATGGCACCTGTGCCAGTAGCACATAAAAGCACCCATTACACTCTTGGAGTGGTTGGCATTAGGAAGGTCATCCAGCCATAGAAACCATGCCAAATCAGACTGGAGACAGCTGATAAACTGGCTCTAAAGCTAAGACATGCCACAGCACTTTCAGCAGTGGTGGTCATATGTTTAAAGTTTGATTTCTGACTGAGAAAAGTTTATACTTCTAATTCGTTAATTACATAATTTTAAAGAAAAGGAAATAGAAAAGGAAAAACAAAAAAATGTTTGGTTGGCAAAGACAGGAGCAGAAATAAGATGTCTGGCATGAGTGGAGGAGCTGATAAGAATTTTTATGATATTCTAATGATCTCATTGCTACCATTTTCTTAGCCAAAATAATGTCCTGCTGAAGAAGTGAGGAAGAACAATCTCTAGAATTGAAGTCTCATTAAGGCCACAGCCAGCAAAACGTAAGCACACATTCATACACATACTCACTCACACACACACACAGATATACACACATGTATATTCACACAACTTGCTTTCCTTACTTCAGACTGTCTGACTAAAAGATCTACCAGACATATTCAAGAAAAATTTGAAGTAGATTTGATCTCACAACCCACAAGTTAGAAAGAAGAGAAATATTTTGTAAATTCAATCTTTTATTTCTTGTTCCACAAAAGCAATATAATTTCATACTACATAATAAAATATTCAGGCAGAAATAAAATAAAAATAAAATCATCTAAAAGTTAAATAAATGTATTTTCCAATGTATATTTACAAGAAATAATCGGATTTTTAAAAATGACAATTTTTTTTTTTTTTTTTAAATCAGGAAAAATATAAAAATTTATAACTGATAAAATCCCTGAATTTAAAAGGTTGTAAGAGATTTCTTTGAATTATTTGTGATGCTTACAAGTCACCATTTCTCAAACAGACACAATATATTTTTCAAAATCAATTCCATTGAGTTGTTTTATTTCTCAAGCTAGTATTGATTTTGGTTTTCTTAGGGAAGATGGAGTGGAATAAATATACGGGGAAGTGGTTGGGTTTCGGTTGTACTTTAGAAATACATTACAGGTTGATGGTTAACCCTTTGAATAGCAAATTACCAAAGACTTCATACACTGAATTGATCTTTTCTCTTCCTTTACCATTTTCACTTCCACTTTTCCATGCCTGCATGGGTTGAATGGAATTCACTGCAGTAGATTTTAACACGTTTGAATATACACAAACTGTTTTATACTTGCATGGGTCAGATGGAATTTGCTGAGGCAGATTTTCTATGGTCAGATGGGCATTTGACTACAGAAAATCGGCCTCAGCAAATTCTTGTTGTCAACCCTCACTTGTTTCCATGCAGGATAATTTTTGCCCTGGGTTAAATATAAATGTACACCACTTTATTTTAATCATCACTACTTAGTGTGTCTAATTAATTTCAACTTGACAAAGCTTTGTACACACCAGCAAATTTATTATTTGCTATTTACATATAAGAACAGCAGTTCTCAGTGGGCTATGAAAGACAAATCTGCTGCCTACAGCTGATGAAGCATAACAACATAGAAATACATGTCCTGCACTCTGGTAATTTCATTTACAACCCAGTTCAAAGACTGAACTAGTCAAAGAAGCAGACATGGCTACGTGGTTAAGAAGTTCACTTCAAAATTACATAATTTTGAGTCCAATCATACAGCACAGCACTTTAGACAAGTAGCTTCTATGATGGCCTCTTAGAATCTAAAATCTTGCCACGAAAGGTACTTGCTACGAGGGTCGGCTGAAAATTCATAGGCTGAACGAGAGGCTCTCATGGAATGTTACCAAACAAGGTTTATTTATTCCATTGGTGTTGCAGTGCTTGGATCCCATTGGTGAAGAGGCTTTCATCCTGCTGACCTGAAACATCATCAACAGCTGATATGACATCATCATCATCATCATCATCACTGCAATACTGGTTCTCAGCCAAGTATTCTTTCATGTTGTAGATGGAAACTGAGGATTGTCAGAATTTTCAACATCCTTTTTCTATGCTGGCATATGTCAGACTAAACATATTGAAGCAGATATTTTACAGCTGGATGTTCTTCCAGTCACCAACCCTAATCTGGTGCCATTGGTTCCTACATGTCAACAGGACTTTTGCTTATAGGAGAACATAAACAAAAAACACTACATTTGCTCAGGTGTTAATGAGGATATGTAGATACAGAAGCACACACACACACACACACACAAACATGCCTCCACATGCCAGTGGCACATGACAAGCACCAAGCACACTCTGTAAAGTGGTTTGCATTAGGAAGGGCATCCAGCCATAGAAGCCATGCCAAAAAAGACAACTGGAGCCTGGCACAGATCCCCAGCTGGCCAACTCCTACCAAACTGTCCAACCCATGCCAGCAAGGAAGAAAGACGGCAAACAATGATAATGATGATGATGATGATATATATATATATACAGAAGAGTGGCTGTGTGGTGAAGAAGCTTGCTCCCCAACACATGATTTTAGGTTCAGTCCCACCTCTCCAGGTTAAATTCATGCATATATATATATATATATATATATATATATACACATGCATATATATATATAGACACACATGCACACATACATGCATAGATACACAGGCGCGCACACTCACACCTACAACATTCATGAAAACACATATACACAAATATGTATATACACACATGCACATATACATACACATAATATACATTTAGCAGATTAAATTATGTCTTGCTGTGGAATGAAATTCAAGGATAGGCACACACGCTCACCTCCACCCCGCCAACTGGGGAAACATTCTATTCTGCTCTCTATGTGCATGTATATGTGTATGTGAGTGTATGCATGTGTACGTATGTGTCTGTGAGTGCGTGTATGTGTGCACATGCATGTGTGTGTGTGCACTCACACACAAAACACATTATTGGCAAACCAGTTTGGTTATTGGAACAACTGCAGGTCTTTGGCTCATTACTCTTCACCGGGTCCTGCTCAGCCATGCCATTCTGTCGAGAGCAGGAGGCCATGGCTGAAGGCTAAATAAAATGTGCTGCCTAGTTTATGTGGAGGTAAACTAATTTGCATATTGGTTCTAAGGTTGGCAATTGTTAAAGATTCTCCTTAAAACAAACACAATATGAATTCTAAAAATAATCAGTTTTTCAAAGTACATTACCACACTTGAATATATATATATCATCATCGTTTAACGTCCGCTTTCCATGCTAGCATGGGTTGGACGATTTGACTGAGGACTGGTGAAACCGGATGGCAACACCAGGCTCCAATCTAAATTTGGCAGAGTTTCTACAGCTGGATGCCCTTCCTAACGCCAACCACTCAGAGAGTGTAGTGGGTGCTTTTACGTGTCACCCGCACGAAGACCAGTCAGGCGGTACTGGCAACGGCCACGCTCGAAATGGTGTCTTTTATGTGCCACCCGCACAAGAGCCAGTCCAGAGGCACTGGCAACGATCTCACTCGAAAATCCTACGAAGGCCAGTCAGGCGGTACTGGCAATGGCCACGCTC
>NC_069007.1:21979691-21989300 GCF_001194135.2 Octopus bimaculoides
ATATATATATATATATATATATATACACACAGACACACACACATGCATGCATGTATGTATGTATGCATGCATGTATATATGTATGCATATATGTGTGTGGCTGTGTTATGTTTGTCCCTCACCACTGCATTATAGCCGGTGTTGGTTTATTTACTGTTTACGTTTACAAACTAGTTGTTCGGAAAAAGAGACTGATGAAAAAAAGCACTAAACTTAAAATAAGTAATGAAGACGATCTGTTCGACAAAAGCCGTTGAGGCGGTGCCCAACTAAAGCCGCAGACGAACGACCGAAGTTTAAAAAATAGATTGTATTAGCCAGTGACAGACGTATATACCCTCTCATCCATAATATAAATGCAGAAATGGAAACTAAAGGAGGTAACTCCGATACGTTGTGAGTAATCTCCCTTGGTGTGGCATGCCGAAGATGCCAACAATGTGTATACAACAGGGTTCCACAAAATTTTTTCACTCGCGACACAGTTATGGTCTTTTCAAAATTCGGCGGCACACCTGAACTAAAAATATAACTAAAAGTATGGAGGGGTGGGGGGAGAATTATATTCAGGTTACACTGCGGCACACCTAGCATCGTCTCGTGACACACCAGTGTGTCGCGGCAGACCGGTTGCGGAGCACTGGTATACAATAAGATTGAAATACCCGTGTTGACCGCGGCCATGCTGGGGCACTGCCTTGAAGGTCTTAGTCGATTTTCTGTACTTTGTCAAATATTAGATTTTAATATGATTAATGAAGGTGGTGACGATGTTGGTGGATGTAGTGGTGTGAGGGGAGGAGTAACGGGTGGTGTGAGGGGAGGAGTGACGGGTGGTGGTGTGATGATGGAGAAACTTGCAGTGTTAGTAATGATATGAGTGTGCTGATGGGGGTGGGAGAATCAGTGGTGGGTTTATGGTGGTGAAGATGGAGGTGGCAGTGGTGATAGTGATGCTGGTGGTGGTGGTGGTGGTGATGACAGCAGCAGAAGTAGTGGTGGTGGTGGTGGTGGTGATGACAGCAGCAGAAGTAGTGGCGGTGGTGGTGGTGATGACAGCAGCAGAAGCAGTAGTGGTGGTGGTGAATGGTGACAACAACGGCAAAGGTGCTGGTGGTAGTGGCTACAGCACCAGTGGGGTTGGTTGTGGTGGTGACAGTGGAAGAAACGTCAGTGGTGGCAGTGGTAGGTGGCAGTGCTGGTGAGTGTAGCAACAGCAGTGGTAGTGGTGGCAATAACTGCAGTGGCAGTATTGGTTGTGGTGGTTGTGGTGGTGGAGGTAGTGGGACATGTTGGTAGTTGGAATGTTGTTGTTGTTGGTGGTGGTGGTGGACTAGATTTGTGGTGGATGTCCTGCATGGAGATCAAACATTAAATGATGATTCTGTTGCCTGTGCTGACACCAATGATGATGACAGCCCTTAGAGCCTCCTCCAGTCATGGCCAACCACGGATTTCTGCACCTGGAAAGTGCTTCTCTAAGGAACAGGCCTGGTCAAGGTTTTTTGTGGAAGACCAACAGTTGCCCAATCATACAAGTCTCCACTCTCCCCTCTCTATCCCCCCCCCACTAATGATGTCCAAGAGAAAGCCAGAACCAATACTGTTTGGCATTTTATATCGTCACAGACATTGATGTCAGGACACAGACTGCTCGGACAGATATTGCAAAACATCTCGTCTGATGCCCAAAGATTTCTATTAATTCCCTGCCTTAGATTGTGACTTTTCAATTGACCCCTGAATATATGAAAGGCTAAGTTTCAGATCAAAGGATAGGGGCCAGATTAATAAGGACCACATCTTCTCAGAGATGAAAATGGTTTTGTGTAGGGCCAACATCCCTACCTAGAAAACAAAAAAGGCAAGGTTACAGAAGCACTGAGGCAATTCAAAACCAACAAGAGATGGGAGAGGAAGGCTTTATCTTGGACACATGTCAGGCCCTGCCCTGGGGCCACGAGGCAGGTGGAAGGGAGGAGACTCTAGAAATAGCTGGAGGCAGAGACGAAAAATAAGCAGGGGTCTAAATGGGGGGAAACAAAACAGGTCAGATTCAAGATCAGTGGCAAACTCGGCCGATATCGACTTTCGTCAACAAGGGAGATGACTCTAGCCTTTCAGACGGCTGATTCTAATCCATTAATACCCTCCTGGGCTGAAAGTAACTCACTTAGAAGAAAGCTGTGAGTTTGTTATTAGAATAGGAAGTTGCGTTGCACTTGAAAGCTCCTGTCAACCAGTTGGAAAAACAGTAGTAGTAGTAGTAGTAGTAGTAGTAGTAGTAGTAGTAGTAGTAGTAGGATAGTATATCCCTTGGTTCTTATTTTATCAACCCTGAAAGAATGAAAAGTAAAGTTGTCTTTGGCAGAATTTGAACTCAGAATGTACGGAGTCAGAAGAAATGCTGCTAAGCATTCTGTCCGACCCATTATACAACTCTGTCAGCTGACCACCTTCATCGAAAAACTAATGAAAGAAAATAAACTAATAATAACCAAACTTAAGAATTACCTTTTTCTCCATATATGGCCCTTGCAATGCTGGCACCCTGTTATCATATTGTCTGTGTTGGTTGAGCCTATCAACCCCTGGAGGACCATCAACAGGGCTTTGTGAAGCATACCCATCCATATGAAAATGATTAATGTTTCCTCACCAATAACATTGGGTCGGTGCAGAAGAATGTGAAAATCACAAGAATTACCGAAAGCACTTTAGTCCACCCTCGCAGAATTCAAAGGATTTGTTAAAAGCAAATGCCCCTTTTTTTTTTTGATTTGTTTTTATTTCAATTAATTTTTTTCTCTCCTTTTTGTCTTGACTATTTTTATTTTATTTTTTTTTTAATTTTCCATTTGTATGGTTAACAAGACACAGAAGATTTTTGCCTCGTCTTTGAGGATATTTTGTTTGTTTTATATTTAAATTCTTGATGGTGTCATCAGACTGTAAAGAAGACTCTCACTGTAGCTCTCTATCTGAAATGATAAATCAATTTAGTATTAGTTAAACAATAACAACAAAAACAACAATAACAACAAAAACATTATTTTATAATTTACTGATTTACTGGAAGACAGCAATTTTACTTCACTTGACATGTCTTATCAAGTACAGCAAATCGCCACATCTCTCAGTCTCTCGTCATTTCCTCACTGAAGCACAACATCTGAAGATCCTTTCTCACAACTTCACCCCATATCTTCCTAGGTTTACCCCTTCCACAGATATCCTCCACAATTCGAGCTTGGCACTTCTTTATGCAGCTGTCCTCATCCATATACATCACATGACCAAACCAGCGCAGTCTCCTCTCTTGCACACAACATCCAATGCCTCTTACACCCTGTTTTCCTCTTAAATTATTTACGCTCTGTCATGCATGCACCCTGACATTACCCATCCAGTGGAACCAGCGTTAATACAAAAGGGTAATGCTGTGTTAGAACACAGAATACTGCAATAGTTACCACGAAATAACTTCTCATGTAGACTTGTAGTGCATATAAGAACTAGCAGGAGATCATCAACTGCCATCACCACTGCTGGAAGTACGAGATCATGAGATTTTGGCCTTCCTTGGACTTGTCAATGGTAGATGCTCAAAGGGTTGGAAACAGCAGTGATTCCTCCACTAATAGTATACACAGAGTGTCTGCTCAGGCCAGTGGGTTTATAAAAAAATAATTGATAGTGACAGAAGTAGCATTAACACAAATTGGTAATATTCGTTACCAATTAAATAATAGATTAAGTTGCACACCACCTCCTGGCTGGATGTGGTTTGTAACTTGCCACTGCTAGATAACAAGGGATCATGTATACAACAAAAAAAATAGAGACAGAGTGAAAGGACAAGACACATGAGTGAGGTCTACAAGGTGTAGTGTGTTGCTGAATGAGTTAATGCTAGTCAGATGGCTTTCTGTTGGATGTGGTCTCCAATGTTTGTGACCGCAACAGCAACAACAGCATTATCCCAGATATAAGAGTAATGTTTCAAGAAATATGACTCTTAAATGATCTTCATATAGAATCAAGTAGCAGAAATATATATTTTTGGTTTGAGATCAATGATTCTGAACTGGGGTCCATATGAGATTTTGCTGTTAAAATTTATCTGCAATTTATTGGCTATTGGGAGGAGGGTGCCAAGGATTCTTTCCCATTCCAGTTATGAAGAAACTGGATATCATCATATGGTATGAAAGAAATTGGTAAATCCAGTGGAGTTAACAGTTCCTCGTGAAGATAACATGGACAGCACTTGGGCTCGAAAGATTGACCGTTATGAAGACCTTCTCAACGAATGTGAAGGCAGGCTGGAAAGCAGAGCATTTTCCAATCAAAGTCAGTTGTAGAGGATTCGTTGGACACAGTGTGAGGTGACTGTTTTTATTGTTAGGCCTAACTCATCGTAAGGTAAATACCACCGTGAGTGATATCCAAACTACAGTGGAGAAAGCTAACCACTGGATTGGGTTAAAAAGAGACGATGAGCAATGGCTAGAAGAATATTGAGCAAAATCTTATAACCAGTTGATCTAGCAAGCAGGGCTTCATTTCAGGGAGGGAGGGAGCTGGTGTGCAATGATGCTGTCAAGGGGTAGGCCTCGAAATGGCATACATTCTCTCCTAATGACCCCATACACTTGCTAGCATCCAGTATGTGGAGCTTTCAATTGGTACCCAAACTGACATACCTACACAAATGTGCCCCACCGACCTTGTTTCTTTTTAACTTTCAGAAAAATTGATATTTTTCAATGAAATTTTCTACAAATACACTTCAGATTGTGCAGATTATGATTATAAGATTTTAATGTGAAATTCTTTTTTCCAAGGCTGGAGAGAAGCGTTTCGGAAAATGTACACGTGTCAACTTTGTTTCCACATAATTTTTAGAAAAATGGATATTTTTTAATGCAACGTTCTTCAAATACCTTTCAGAATGTGTAGATTGTGATTATATCTATGTTTAATATGAAAAATAAAAAGTGGTGCGTTTGCACACATACATACTGACCGACATCACATATATTCATAAAATGGAACGTGAAATTTCGAAAAAAAATTGTGACGTATGTCGGTACCAAACAACTTTATTTTTCACATTAAATTCCGATAAAATTAAAACCATCTGAAAGGTATTTGAAGAAAATTTCGTTAAAAAATACCCATTTTGCTGAAAGTTATAAGGAAGTAAAGCCGACTCGTGTGAATTTTCCAAAACTCCTCTCCCAACCCTTGGATAAAACTTTTCACAACAAATTCCGATATAATCGGAATCTGCACCTTCTGAAGCGTATTTGAAGAAAATTTCATCACAAAATATCCATTTTTCTGGAAGTTATGAGGAAACACAGTGGGGAGGGCACAATTGTGTAGGTATGCCCCCAGGACTTTTATCTGAACTGGTTTATCTTCGTTTTCTTTTTGCTTTTCTAAGATAATTTGATTTTTCGGTTAAAATAAAACTAAAATGATTTTTCTTTTAAAGATAGAAGTTTATTTATATTTAATTTTATTTTCCTTTAAATACTGATATAAATTTATGTATTTGGTGGCGCGACACCTGATCACATTTTTAATAGATCCACAAAAACAAAAAGGAGCGATAAGCATCAATAAATCAGATTATATAAATAACTATAAAGGTACGAGTTCATGTACGGTTATATATGTGTATGTGAATAGTTATATATACGTGTATATATTAATTATTTATCTACCACAATTAATACTAAGAAGGAACGTTGCAATCATTTGCCAACATCCGGTCATTAACAACAGTTCGACTTCTCCCAATTAACTCTTAATTAGGAAACGGGGTATTAATTAAGATGTCTTAAAAGGTATAACAACAACATACGTATGATTTTTCTAATGTTTAAAGGAAAACCTAGGTTATTTATGTGTTTCGCAAGCCTGAGAAACACGACCCTAACCAGACAGCATCATTGTCGTTTCAACCAACTCTTTCATTTTTTTTTTCTTCACCATCATCGTCGGCAACAAATAAACTTCTGAAAGTACATTAAAAACTACCAGAGTTATTTGTACTTTCTACGTAGTTGTTCGACATGCTGGAAACTCTAACCACATCTATTTCAAATCGCACCTAAATTATCTTAGATAATATAGACAGAGAGAGACATGTTTTTCACCCTCAGATCTGTTGGATCCAGCGCGGACTTGAGGCTAAACAGCAAGGAAAACACGTTAGATAATATAATCCTAGATACATTGTGTCTGAATAAGAGACGGTGTATTCATGACTAGAACGAAAACCTTTTGGGTATGAATATAGGCTGACCCGGGGTTAACAAAAACAAGATGGGACTCTGTGAACAATGTCATATATAGCATTATGTCTGAATAAAAAGTTGGATGGTTACGACTGGAACGGCTATTGTCAGAGTTCAACTGGTTAAGGACTTATCTGAGGCTAAATAACAACACTAATATGTTAACAATGATGTACTCAGAATACATTATTCAGTATCTTTCCTTTTAACACTATAGTGTGTGGTTTTGAGAGGGATTTAGCTGTTGTTTTCAGCACGGCCAGTGACAACATTAAAGACTCTCCCGTCTCGAGCCAACAGTGAACCTCTATACAGTGACTCAACCTGCTAGAAATAATAATACAACTCCCTCAAACCACACCCAATTGTTTGGTAATTTATTAAGACACATTGTATAATGTTATTCTATACGTTATAGGATGGTCACGGTTGGAATACTTTTAAAATAAATAAATTTGCTAGCTCAGTTAGAGCTGACCTGGGGTTAAACAACAACTGATTAAAAGTTAGTCCCAAATTTCGTCCCAAGGCCAGCTCAACTGGTATTTATTTTGTCGACCTCGAAAGTCGACCTCGGCATAATTTGAGCTCAGAACACAAAGATGGACGACTATTATTATTATCATCATTAGGTGGCGAGGCTGACAGAATCGTTGGCACGGCGGAGAAAATGTTTAGCGGCATTTCATCCGTCTTTACAGTCTGAGTTCAAATGCCATTGAGGTCGACTTTACCTTTCATCCTTTCGAAAATCGATAAAATAAGTAATAGTCTAAATTCTGGAGCTGATGTAACCGACAAGGCCCTCGCCTGCCACCCAAATTTCAGGTCTTGTGCCTATACTAGAAAGGATTATCATTATTATTATTATAGAAACTAGGAAGACGTAGAGTGATGGTAGGATGAAGGTGCCTATGTAGGTCTAATTAATGTACGTCCGAGGATGTATTTTGAGCGAAACAGTGCGTGAAAGGTTCGGGTCGGTATGACAGCCAGGTGCCCGATGTACATGTCTGACAGAAAGGTTTTACCGTAAAATGTGCCAGTATCACACACAAACTTAGTTATCCACTTACAGGTTGATATATATATATATATATATATATATATATATATATATGCTTATATATATTAGAACCGAGAACAAACGAACTAAAGAAATACATACATACGTGCAAATATATGCTTATATATGTTTGTACGTATTATAGATGAGTATAATGCATATATATATATGTGTGTGAATGTATGTTTGTGACAAATCGAATAGGTATGAACATGAAATAACATTTGCATACCTATATATGTACATATTTATATACACGTGTGTGTGTGTGTGTGTGTGTGTGAGACGAGCAATGAAGACACGGCTTACATGTAAGGGCAATTATAGAAATGATTTTATGACAAACATCCCGAGGAAGTGTTCTGTAGTAAAACCAAACGTTTCTACATCGAATCCATCGATGGGAAATGTAGCTTAACGATTATATAGCTAAGATATATGTATACGCAAAGGTATATACATATGCACTTATAGAGACATGCTTACATACATACACGCATACCTTTTTCCCGTGTTCTTCCTCTTTTAGGCCATCAAAATTGTTACATACGCGCGCGCATGTGTCTGTATGTATGTATATATATATGTATATATATATATACACACACACATACATGCACGCACATTTACTTCAATGCAGTCATATATTCAACATAAACACATTAGTATGAGTATATATAAGTGATAAATAGATAGATAAGTGAAGAGACAGAGATAAATGGATAGATATACATAATACAGATATACAATACATACATGTACATATATATACACACAGACATCAATGCAAGCATACATTCTATACAGAATGTATATTAATATGCGGTAGACATGTATATATATATAAAATAAGCTATAAATTCAAATATATACATAGATATATACAGATATATACACACATATCTTCAAGGAACAGTTTTGTTTTTGGTAAAGGATGCCCCGATCCAGCTTGACGAAGGAAGCGTAACACGGACATACAGGCAGAATGACACTCAGGCACACACACATATACAACAGTGAAGCACCGAGACATACACACATATACTCGAGTACACGAACACACACACGCATACACTAGCAGTTATAAACAAATATATACATCGACACGTGCGTGTGACACATACATAAACTCACGCATAAAGCCACATGTATTATGCATGACTACAAAACATACACAATGTTACCGAACAAGAAGCATATAAGCACACACATACATATTATTCGAGCATAAACTCACACATAAACACATATATACACACACACACAACAATGTAGAACGAAGCAGGTTTGTTTCGGAGGAATGAAAAAAAAACATGGCCAAATTAAGAGACATCTTTCTCAGAATATACCTTCATATCCTATCTAAAAGACATATATGTTAAGGTAAAGCTATATACCACCATTTATTTATATTCATAACATATTTCTGCTCATTTATATATATATATATATATATATATATATATATATATATATATATATATATATATATATATATATAATACATGCGCGCGGCTGTACGTGTATATAATAAAATATATAATATGGATGTGTATGTCAATGGGGTGATATGATGGATCCTCGTCGTTCGACAATGGGGATTCGTTTATTTGACCAACTGAATTACCTGCTCCTGAATTAATATGTAGCTGGCTGAGTATTCCACGGACATGTGTATCGTCAACGTAATTCCCTGACAGAATCAGCGTGACAAAGCCTTCCTTTTCAAACACAAATACAATATACTGGACGGAATGCTTTACCAATTTATTATTTTCGAAAGCTAAAATAACATGGGGAAGTGCACTGTGACCAGCGATATAATAACAACCGATAGTATTTTTTTACTTGTTTCAGTCATTTAACTGCGGCCATGCTAGAGCACCGCCTTTAGTCGAACAAATAGACCCCGGGACTTATTCTTTGGAAGCCTAGTACTTATTCTATCAGACTCTTTTGCCGACCAGTTAAGTTACGGGAACGTAAACGCACCAACATCAGTTGTCAAGCGATGGGGGTGGGGGGACAAACACACACACACACACATATATATATATGACAGGCTCCTTTCAGTTTCCGTTTACCAAATTCACTCACAAGGCTTTGGTCGGCCTGAGGCTATAGTAGATGATACTTGCCCAAGATACCTCGCAGTGGCACTGAACCCGGAACCATGTGGTTGAGAAGCAAGCTTCTTACCACACAGCCACTCATGTATGTATGTACGTACAT
>NC_069007.1:21989469-21991911 GCF_001194135.2 Octopus bimaculoides
ATATATATATATATATATAAGCCATCTATGAGTCCATAAGTCAGGAAGAGATGCACCCTGTATACCTATCAATGGAGTAGGTATATTATCCGAAGTGTACAGTATTATACATCCATTACGGCTGATCTTACCAGTTGGTTACCTTGTGCAAAACCTATTCGTATGATTGGCCATAATGGATATATAATACTGTACACTTCAGATAATACACACACACACATAATTGTTCATTTAACATTCGCCTTCCATGCTGGCATGGGTTAGACAGCTTGGCAGGGGCTGGTCAGGCAGGAGCTTGCACCAGACATCTGTATCTGTTTTGGCAGAGTTTTTATGGCTGGATGTCCTTCCTAACACCAACCACCTAGCAGAATGGACTGAGTGCTTTTTATGTGGAACAAGCACAGGTGAGGTCACTTTTAGTAAGGATGCCCTTCCAAATGCCAACCACTTTACAATGTGGACTGGATACTTTTTACGTAGCATCATCACCTACACATAATTATATAAATTAATACAAACTACAGATATTCCACCATGATGACCTCAAGGTCCTCGCCCACTTAATATTCATCAGGCCATTACTTCCATTTGCTTCAACTCTCTTTTCTTGTTCAAAAATTAATTCTGGGAAAAGTGGAGTCTATTAAAAAAAGAAAGAAAAAGGCCTCAATACTGGCCCCACAATTGTAAGACCTCACTGTTGACTCCCTGCTGTTACTGTTTCTATCTACCAAATGTCACTTATAAAGCTTTGGCCAACCTGAAGCCCAAACACAGAAGATATCTGCCCAAAGCACTATGCAAGCTCCATGTTATGAATCAAATTTCATAATGACATGTCTGTATTGTTATAGATACGTTATGAAATTTGATATATATGAAGGCAATGTGGCTGATGCTAGTGTCGGGTAACTAGCACCCATGCTGGTGGCACGTAAAATGCACCTTTCAAGCACTGGACCTCATGGAAGCAATGACAAATGACCGATACCTTTGGCAATAAGCTGTGCTTGGGAAGGAAGATCCATCGACCTGAGTGAAATTGTAGTCATGGCCGATACTGGTGTCATGCAAGTGGCACATAAAGGCACCCATTACACTCTCAGATTGGTTGGCATTGGGAAGGGCATCCAGCCGTAGAAACTATACCAAATCAGACTGGAGTCTGATGCAGCCCCTCAGCTTACCAGCCCTGGTCAAACTGTCCAACCCTTGCCAGCATGGACAAAAGGATGCTAAATGATGATGATATATATATATATATATATATAGTTCAAATATACAGAAGATAAAAGACGAAGACGAGTGAAGGAACAAGAGGGTATATTAGTTTGACACTCAGGATGAATGGAAAGTCTTTGATGTTTTGAGCCTACTCTCTTTCAGAGACAGGACTGGGAGGGGAAAAAAATGGAGAGTGAATGAAAAAAATGTGTAGGGATTAATAGAGCAATATGATGAAATGGCCATGGATATATATACATGTATGTGTGTATGTATATATATATATATATATATATATATATATATATATATATATATATATATATATATATATATATATATCCTCGGCAGCAGTCACTGTCCATTTTCCATGCTGGCATGGGTTGGATGGTTTGACAGGAGCTGGTCAGGCAGAAGACTATACTAAGCTCTACTGTCTGCTTTGGCATTGTTCCTACAACTGGATGCCTTTCCTGATGCCAACCACTTTACAGAGTGTATTTGGTGCTATTTACATGGCACTAGCACCAACAGGGTCACCAAGTAACTTGCAAGACAAAAACCCCTTCAGTTGGGAGGGGAGCATTAAGCAAGGTGGTTTAGGATATCAACATAAATACACACACACACACACATGTATGCTTATATCTTTGTTTTCATTGCATGTATATCTCTATCCATAAATGGTTTATTTTGATTTCATGTTTTTATTTATCTTTATTGCCTGATCTGTGTATTTTGTTACTTTCTGATTGGAAGTGGATCTTCTCTCTCAGTTTTTTACGAGAACTTCTAGGATGCAGCAACTAGTTAAGGACCTAGAGGAGGCGATGAGGCGGCGGTCCTCGAGAAGGTTGGCAAAGGTTAACAAGGACAAGTCGATCAGTTTGCAACTCGGCACCTGGAGGGGCAAGCCGATGCCGTCCAATAACGTCGTGGGGCGTTGGACGGAAGGTCCTGTTAAGCTGCTTGGAGTCTGGTTCGGGCCAGGCCTCCAGATAGAGAAAAATTGGAGCGAGGTGACCAGCAGGGTGACTGCTCTAACCCAGACCTGGTAAATATTTATGAAATAAAGTAGCTTGCTTCCCAACCATATGGTTTTGGGTTCAGTCGCACTGCGTGGCACCTTGGGCAAGTGTCTTCTACTATAGCCTTGGGCCGATCAAAGCCGTGTGAGTGGATTTGGTAGACGGAAACTGAAAGAAGCCCGTGTTT
>NC_069007.1:21991975-21993556 GCF_001194135.2 Octopus bimaculoides
TTTTTCTCCTTGTCTCCGTATTCTTTCTGTTGAAGAGCGTAGCTCGAAACGTCAAAGACTTTCCGTATTCCCGAGCGTCATACTAATATATACTTTTGTTATTTACACCACCTGTCCTCGTCTGTTGTTATTTTTTGTATATTCTCCCATATATATATATATATATATATATATATATATGTATGTGTGTCTGTACCCCCAACATCGCTTGACAACCGATGGTGGTGTGTTTACGTCCCCGTAACTTAACGGTTCGGCAAAAAGACCCCGATAGAATAAGTACTAGGCTTCCAAAGAATAAGTCCTGGGGTTGATTTGTTTGACTAAAGGCGGTGCTCCAGCATGGCCGCAGTCAAATGACTGAAACAAGTAAAAAAATAAAAGAATATATATATACATAGGCAGACAGACATATTATGTACACGCGCACACATATCCTGCCAAACATGTTTTAGACTTTTCTTTTCCTATTTTTGCATCAACAACTTTTGTTGAGTAAAGTAAGACAATACTTTTTTTTTATATTTATAAAATTTGAAGTCGAAACTTCGAACTGCTGTTAATTAAAGTTTCAGCTTTAATCAATTAATTTACCATAAACTCTTCTCTCTCTCTCTCCCTCTCTTTTACCCAATGTGCAGGTATATATGTACACATATATGTATGTATGTATATATGTATGTATGTGTATATGTACGTTCATATGTGAACATGTATGTATGTGTGCATACATGTAGATAGATAGAGACAGACAGACTTGTGTGTGTGCGTGTTCCTGTTATAATACATATATGTACAGACAAATACAAAGATAATATATGCACATTAATGGATAACATATAAGAGAGGGAAGAAGAAAAGGTACCCTTTTGCTAAGTTATCTACTATTCACTCGAATCTGAAATCCTAATTCCAAACTTCCCAGACATGTTTCGAACGAGTATTCTTTCTATTGCCCGTCTCAAAACCACCGGCACCAAGAAAACTCAAGAGCAGCGATTTGCAAGGTTTCACCTTTTTATATACATATATGTATTCAATTTAAATAAACGAATAATAAAATTAACGAATAAGAGAAGGTGCACAAGGAATGCATTAGTTTGATGCTCGGGATATACATAGACAAGGAAAGGTCTGAAGGGCTGACTTTGAAGTTTCCGCTTGCAAAGTGTGATTCAGTTAGTAAGCCGAAAACTTCGAAGTTACTGTCAACCCTTTCCTTGTGAAAAATTTTAAAAAAAAATATTTGGCAATCCTTTATATAACTGTACGGAGAAATCATGTGTGTGCATAAGCATTGTATATGTATATGTAAGTATTTGTATATATATTTATACATATACATAAACGTGTGTGTGTGTGTATATATATATATATATATATATATGTATACATGTCTCTTAAAGGATAGAGCTCAAAATCAATGCATTGAAGATACTTTATTGCAGCAACAATTATAATAACAGAAACAACCACAATAAGCCAAACCTATGCACATTTCTTAGTCCTTGAGTCACTTTGCAATGTTCTGCCGGTTAAAAGTAATATATATATATATATATATATGTGTGTATATATATA
>NC_069007.1:21993713-21994788 GCF_001194135.2 Octopus bimaculoides
TATATACACACACACACAAATACACGCACGTTTATATATATACAAAAACTCAACTGTGAGTTTTTGGCTAAGACTGTTAACAGATACTATATATTTTGTAAAATTTGTTTTATAAAAGTATATATTTAATATATATATATATATATATATATATACACACACACAAATGTTAAGACATATAAGGATAGCTGAAGCAGATAGGCACACAGTATACACGTTATATATGTGTGTATACACACACACGCACATGCACAAACGATAGTGATTGATCCATAAAAAGGCAATGTTATTTGTTTTTTAAAAATCTGCAGAGGAATATATACATTTTTTCCCAGATCCATAACATTCAGTAAATAAATTCCTACAATGCAATAATTAAATACAAATGGCTAATGTTGTTGCTGTTGTTTAGGCGCAGGTAAAAACTCTGATCGAGTAAGACATAAGACCAAAGTGTCATCCCGCAATGACCAAACCATCCTTTCAGGTGATCTAGCGATATATATACACATATATTATCTAACGTAACTTTTCTTTTCTTTATAAACTCGAGGGTGCGTGATATGTGGGAGATATATGACTGCTGTTTCTAGCAGTTGGAGTGACCACGTAGAGGCTACCTCGTTGGCTCCGAGTGAATAATTTTGCTGTTGTTAATATTATTAGTGTTAATGTTATTTGTTTGTTTAGACGTGTTAGTTTTATTATTATTATTATTATTCTCTCTCTCGCGCTCTCTCTCTCTCTCTCCTTTCTTCCGTATGTACACGATTACCTTTTCCAGTCTTAAGAAGTCCTTAATATTTTTCTTCCGTCTTCCTTCCTTTATAGTTAATTTGCCTTACGCCTGGGCAGGGCACCCACGAACGGATGCTGCAGCAGTAAAAGAAAGAGAGAGTGAGAGGGATAGTCAGAGAGAGAGAGATACGAAGAGAGTAAGGGAGGGAGAGAAAGTGAGTGACTAACAGACAGATCGTGAGACTTTATGCATTTAACGTGGTTTGTGTGTGTGTATATATAAATATATATGTATATAAATATATATATATATATATATATATATATATATATATAT
>NC_069007.1:21996198-21999225 GCF_001194135.2 Octopus bimaculoides
TATATATATATATATATATATATATATATATATATATATATATATATATATATATGCGTATGTATACACACACCTACCTACTTACATACATCTATACATATATGGTTGTGTGTGTGTGTGTAGGGGGTTATGTCTATTCGAGTACGTAACCTGTAAGATCGAGGCAAGAATTGGTAAAAAGTGCAGTCTCATTGTAACTATGCAGTGAAGGAAAAGAAATGGAAAAAAAATTGACGTTTCACTTAGCTGTACTTCATCAAAACAAGGCAGAGGAGAAAGGGAAAAATACTACATATTTTATCTGTTTCAGTCATTGGACTAACACAGGTTCCTGTCTTAAATCAATAAAAAAAGAAGAAAGAAAAGAACAAGAAGCCCCCCACCCCTGGTTTGGATAACATGTCCTATGAGGTTTGGTAAATGGAGATATTTAAAGGTATATTTCTGTAACTGAACGACTATGATCAAAACCCAATCAACAAATGGACTGTAGGCTGTATTTTCTTTTTCTATTAAAGTGATAAACTAAATGGATTTCTCAGAAGCTTTGACTCAGTTAATAGAATTAAGACACAACAAATTCTACTAGGTTATGGAATCCACTCCTGGATTAACCATTAAGCAAAATAATAAATGTGTGTAGTGCAACAGAGGACGAGGGGTACAACAGAAATGGTAAATAGTTTACGGCACAAAAGAAATCACTTTGAACTTGCTAAAATAATATTCAGAGTGCTTTATATGATCAGAAGTATAATTTCAAAGTGTTCATGGTGCCAAAGTGAGGATCTGATCAAATACTCTGCAATTAAAAAAAAGAGAAGTACGAGAAAACTATTCAAATATAAATAAAATGGAAGTAGACAAAAATAAACATTATTTTCCACCTTACGATTTAGTTTTGCTTCATTTTGAAAAATAATAATCTATTTTATGGTTTAGTATTGTCTATATTTTGAATTCTATTTATATGAAACCCCCAAAATCTTTTGGACCTCAATGGGCCTTAACCTGGCCCTGATAGAACCCCTCTGCAAAGAATAGATGCAACAAAAAACATTGTGAAAGTTACCCCCCCCACGGTCCCCCCTATGATGCACCAGTGTGCCACTTTGCACTGTGTGAGAGCCACTGATTCATTCCACCATCTACCCTTGTATCTATTCAGCTCCCTCTCTCTCTCTATCTCTTTCTCTCTCTCTCTCTCTCTATCTCCACTAATCTTTTTTTTACCTGCCTCGTGTATCTGTTCGCTTGTCTCTGTTTTCCTTATTACTAGTTTTCTCATCCCATCCCCCTCTTCCCCCGCCATCATTCTCTCTTTCAGATATCTTCAGAGGTATTTTACAAGAGTTAGGAAGTGTGTTATGGAGTGTTGAACTTCCACCCGTATCATCTACCCTTATTTCAAAGAAGAATGTACGGATATAGCTTTCTTCGTTTGCAGACCTAACATTCTCTTTATAATATATTCACTTCAGTGTATTCCCTCCTCTGCCAATTCCCCCCACCCCCTCCGACAGCTTCTGAAAAGAAAGAAAAAAAGAAACTTTTTTCTCTCTCATTTACCTCCCCCTCTGTGCCCTTTTCCTCCTCCTTCCCTTCTGTGTCTTCATCACTCTTATTTTATCTCCTCCATTTTTTTATGACTCCTATCATTTCTCTTTCTTTCTCTTATGCTTTCTCTGCCTCACTTCCCTTACTATCTCATGATCTCTCTCCCTCTATTTGCTCTTAAGCTTTCACCCTCACTCTCTCTTTTTCTGCATCTCGCTTTCAACGACTCCCCACACTCTGTCTGTACATCTATATACATTGATAAGTGCCAATGCACGAAACTCTGAGCCCTTGAGTCACTCTGTTGCTTCTGCTAAATATTCATTAAAAAATATATACTCATGTTCTGAGTTCTATTTTTCCTGTTTCCATCAGCAAACCTCTATCCATCTATCTATCTATCTATCTATCTATCTATCTATCTATCTGTCTGACAGTCTGTCTCTCTGTCTGTTTGTCTGCCTATCTACCTATCTATCTATTTATCTAGCTAGCTACACACACACATCACTACCAACTCAGTTCTAAAGCTGTAAGAATCTCATACACCCTCACACCTCCTCAACTCTGTATTTCTATATTTCCCTCATTTATTCTCTCCCCCCCCTCTCTCTATTATCTCCTTTCTCGTTTCACTTATCCTTGTTTTTTTATTACCGTTTCCGTTATTTTCTTTCCTCTTCGCTCTTTTCATCTTTTCTCCCACAACTTCCTTTTGCTTGACATTGTTCCAATAACATAGAATTACCATTCTCAACTAAGTAAGAAAACCATTATATTTTATTTCCATTAAAGCTTTTATTAGTGTTCATATCTAAACTTTTCCCAGGGGAAAAGCATGATGCCACAACTTCCTGACATAGAAGATTGTTGAAATAATTAAAGCAAGCAGCCAGATGTCTGTGGTATTTGACTATGGTCCTCTATGTCATGAGTTCAAATGCAGCCAACGTCAACGTTTTCCCTTTCATCCTTCTGGGTTGAGTTTAGTAAAAATGTAACTTGCAGCATCTACCTGGGAACATCCTGCTCAAGGTTGCTCACTGCAGCACGGTGGTGTGCATTGGAATCGGGGCCGGATTGGGATCCATAGAAGCCCTAAGAACTTAAAAGGTTTCGGTGATCCCATAAAAGATTATGTAATTCAAACCAATTGTTCTCAAACAGGGTCCATGTGGCCCTTTGAAATACAGGTACTACTCATTTTTGATAGCTGAGTGGACTGGAATACCGAAGGACATGACATGCTGCCAGGTATTGAACTCATCACCTTGCAATTGTGAGCTGAATGCCCTAACCACTAAACCAAGTGCTTTCACATAAAAAAATATAAAATACATATATACACATCGTATATATGTAATATATATATATATATATATATATATATATGAAGGGATATAATAAATATCCTGGAAACAGCTGTAAGACCTTCTATTTATAAATGTTTTAAAATCTACACAGCCTTGG
>NC_069007.1:21999537-22000638 GCF_001194135.2 Octopus bimaculoides
TATATATATATATATATATATATTATAATAATAATAATGTATATATATTGTTCCTACAGTTCCCTTTCTGGTGAAATGACATCAGAACAATTGTAGCGTTATTCACATCTTTATATAACTGAATGGTCTTCTGTTTCTCTTTTTAATTTAGAGTAAATTTTCACACCAGCCACTGATTTGGTAGCAACGTTGACAATGGTAAGTGTCTTGTTTTAATCATCACTTTTAAACCTTAAGAAGTTTTTGAAGATTTTTTATTGTCCCTGTTATCATTTGTGGTGTATGAATGAAGGACTTGCATTCTCTCCCCCAAGGTCCCAACTTCAGCCATACTTTGTTCCAGACAGGTCGGTATGTATCCTGTTGCGATATATATGTGTGTATCTAAATTTTGGACAACTCTTTTACTCTATCTTCCAGTTTCCGTCATACTTTCTTCCTCTTTTCTTTTTTTTCGCTCTCCCTCTCACATTTCTTGGCCTTCTCTTTCTTTAACTCCTACTTTTCCTTCTCGTTTATCTCCCCTGTACTCATCTCTTTGATTTTTTTTTCCTCTTTCCTCTTCTTCCTTCAATCCTCCTGCCCCCTACCTTTCCCTCCTCCTTCCACGTGATCGGTGTTCGGCCAGCCATGATCTTTCTTTCTTGGCTTGACTGCCAGCCATAAAGCATCTCTCATGTCCACCTCTTATGTTCCTGCCCCAGGGCTTTCACTTTATACATGCCAGCACAATTTGATTCATCCTCAGTCAAAAGACACTTCTTGTTATGTTCTTGTTGCTTGTAATTGCAATTGTGTAACATGTTCTCCATCTTTTTGTCTTTGCTGTTGTACACACTCGCTTGCTTTTTTACAGAAAATCTAATGCTCTTAGTTTAAACATTTTGTGGGGGGGCACGACCATATTTAACAGTCTCAAATGTAACTGACTGAAATGTAAAGACATCTGGTAACTTGACTGACGAATGAAGGCCACAAATGACCCATCCTTTTTTTTCCTATTCCACCTTTGTATCGACTATCTGTCCAAATATTTTATTGTCCTCTACTGCGTTTTTTCTTCCATTTTATATATATATATATATATATATATATATATAT
>NC_069007.1:22001020-22007073 GCF_001194135.2 Octopus bimaculoides
AGAGAGAGAGAGAGAGAGAAGATGTTGACAGAGAGATCAGGAAGGATAGGCAAAGGTTGCGAGTGGAGCGCGGTGGGGGTGGGTGGGTGCATGGAGTAAAAGTAAGCTACTACGGATAGAATAAGGGTGGCTTGCTGATATATGAGAAGCAACAATGGCAGTTATGTTGGCAGAATGCTGGAAGATGTGGGAAGATACAGGCCCTTCCACCCCTGCCCTTCTCCTCTGCACCCATCCCTTGGGCAATGATGGGGAGGGAGGGGGGAGAGTACTTTAGTACATCATACATCAATCACATTGTAATGTCGTTTTTTGTTTTTTGGTAGTAGTAGTAGTAGTAGTAGTAGTAGCAGTAGTAGTAGTAGTAGTAGTAGTAGTAGTAGTAGTAGCAGCAGCAGTAGTAGTAGTAGTGAAATCTATTATTTTGTTTTCGTCATTGGGCTTTGCCCATGCTGGGGCACCACTCTAAATGTTTTCTCTCAAACAAATCAACTCCAGTACTTATTTGATTTTTAAAAAAAAAACCTGGTACATCTTTCATCGTTATCTTTTGCCAAACTGCTAAGTTGTAGAGACACAAACAAACCAACACCAGTTGTCAAGCAGTGGTGGGAGGACAAAACATAAACACACACACACACACATATACATATATGTGTCTAAATATATGTATGTATACATACAATGGGCTTCTTTCAGTTTTCATTTAACAAATTCACTCACAAAGTATTGCTCAGCCCAAGGCTACAGCAGAAGACACTTGCCCCAAAGGTTTTAGTTGAACAAATTCACCCCAGTATTTATTTATTTTTCAAGTCTGGTTCTTTTTTTTATTGATCTCATTGAACCTCTAACTTGTAAGGTTGTAAACAAACTAACACCAGTTGTCAAGCGATAACGAGGACACACACACACACAGGCTTCTATACAGTTTCCATCTACCAAATTTGCTATAATAGAAGACAAATGCCCAAGGTACCATGTTGTAGGATTGAACCCAAAACTATATGGTTGCAAGGCAAACTTCTTAACCACACAACCATGCCTGCTTCTAATTATTCAGTTAAACAAATATTTCAGCTGAGAGATAAAACTGGGAAAACAAGTTCATTTGAATAGATTTCTCAAATAGACCAACTCATGGGAAAATTCATTTAAATAAGATATTTTCCATGGAAGTGAATAATTTGGAAGCTACTATTCTTTATGGTCAACAGACCTGGTAGAAAGAGCAGCCTGATCTTCCTCAAATCATACCTTACTATTTTGCAATATTGTATTATAACGTATAGTTTTACCATGGGATGGTCATAGCTGGAATGTTTCACAATCAGAGAGTTACTCAATCAAAGTTGCACTGAAGGCCTGTGATGAATTTCTGCCCCTGACACGACTGCAGACCCGATCCCTAATCTGTTATTTCCAGAAGATTGATCATGTTTACTCTGTAAGGCAAGAAACGAAACTGGAACAATCCAGGTTAAACCTGTTATCTAACCACAAGACCTTTTGGCACCCAAACACTGAAAGCAGTGTGACGAACCTAAATGAGGCCTTGTCAAAAGTGCAGATAATTTTTGACTTCCCCTTGTACATGCATACATATATATGCACGTATATATGGATATAAACATACACACGCATATCATTTTTAAAGTAATGGAAGCTGAAAATTCCGGAATTTCGGAAAATTTAAAAAGCTCTTCCCAGACGCAAATTTTGACACCCGAATACAGGACGTGTTCTGGAAAATACAGGCGTATGGCAACCCAAATAATGAGACTCTCTGGCCGACTCCCTTTCTATTATTTGTTATTGTTGTCTAGTCTCACTTCAACCTCGATTAATCATAGCTTATGATCAAAAGCACTCACGGTTCAGCGACCATGTAGAGACGCACTCATTAGCTTCACTCTGGATATGGAACTGTTATAGTCTCTTTGTATATTGTTATGTTTACCTATTTGTGTACGTTTATGTTAAAAACCCGGTATACGCAACTGAGGCACTAGTTTAATTAAAATAGCCGCCTCTGTACCGTAGTCGATAGGCCTGTTACCGCTGTATTTGTCCTTAGGTTTTGGTTTTTGTGAAGGTGCGTAGCTAAGTGGTTAGGAAAGTCGGCTCACAATCGTAAGGTCGTGAATTCGATTCCTGGCTGCGCGTTATGTCCTTGAGCAAGACACTTTATTTCGTGTTAATCTAGTCCGCTCAAGTGGCAAAAATGAGTTGTACCTGTATTTCAAAAGGGCCAGTCTTACCACATTCTGGGCCACGCTGAATCTCCTTGAGAACTACGTTAGGGGTACGCGTGCCTGTCGTCTGCTCAGCCACTTGCACGTTAATTTCATGAGCAGGCTGTTCCGTCAAGCAGATCAACTGGAACTCTCGTCGACATAATCGACGGAGTTCCAGTTTATAGTTTTCGTGCACTTGCAGTGTTAAAAACAATAAATAAATAGCAGAGAGAGAGAGAGAGAGAGAGAGATTCGTCCCAGCAGCGGATAGCAAGAGCACGAATAGGGTCATTTCGAAAGACCCATACCGCAGCCAGCAGCATGTTTGGACGAGAATTCGTTGTCTTTGATACAGGAAAAACTGAACAAAATATTCACCGATGTTGCGAATAGACGCCCAACTAATTAAAAATACGGTATATTTAACTGTGGTAATTAATAATTAAAATAGCCACTGAAATGTATCTGACGTTGGCAATTGCTGAGACGTATCTTCGTTTCTTTTTCTCTGATATTTATTGTCTTTTTCGTCCAGCACGTCCATACGATATGTCATCTTTGGACAAATACTGCTGTAACTGCCCAATCAATAGTTTGTATTACATTAAGTGTGATACATTAAGAATATTTTATGCTATTTGCTTGGTTGAAGCATTAGGATTCGCTCTTCTCCGGATATCACCGGATATTGCAGACGGACATTAAGCAAAAAAGTTACTCTCTAAAAAATTATTCCGCTTTTCTCTTTGTCTGTTTTCCCATACTCCACAAGTGTTCAAAACCAAACAAGTGAGAAGCTATCATTCACGAGTTTTAAACTCTACAGTTATATATTCAAAGAAATAAATTATACTTTCTATTTGCTTTTAAATTTTAATGTCATCCTAATTCGAGCAATTTTACGTCTTCAGATATATATACGTTTGTTTCGTACTTCTACATGCAACTGTGGTTGTGAAGAACTCTTCCACTAAAAAAGTTATTAAACTCATGCAATTATAAATTCTTAAATCAGTTATTAAAGTCTTGAAGCATCAATTAAATGTTAAATAAATTAATAATTATAATAAATTAAGGTTCTTCTTAACTTTCTCCCAACAACTTGAAATTTTTCAAAGTGTGTTGTTTCTGATGTAGTTTTGCATGCTGATGACGAAAATCGCATTCATTTTTTTCTGGAAATCATTAATAATATTAATAATAACAATAAATAAATGAACTGAAATGAAATAAATGAAATATTTCTGGTTAATATTTCAAATTTATTAATAATAGTGATATCACGGCTCGTCTGTCCTTTAAGTTCTGAGTTCAAATTCCGCCGAGGTTGACTTTGCCTTTCATTCTTTCGGGGTCGATAAATTAAGTACCATTTGCGTACTAGGATCGTTCTAATCGACTGGACCCCCTACCCCAAAATTTCGGGCCTTGTGCCTAGAATAGAAAACAAGTGATTCGTGACTAACGTAGTTACCTCCCTTCCACAATTAATTCCTTCTTTGATTTTCGTTTTGTTTTGAAATTCTCAGACGAACCCCTGATCGGAACTTTTCTGCCTCTATGTGTGGTAGACGCGTAGTAGTAACTGGAGCTGGACTTGTGTCCTGCTTAGGAAGTGATGTCAAAAAAGTATGGCAACGTTTATTAGCTGGCGACTCTGGAATATCTTGTTTGAAGGACAAAGCATATCAAAACATTCCGTGTCGCATCGCTGGGATCGTTCCCCGATCGGCACAAAACGATGATTCGTCTGACATTGTAAACATCGATGCCTTTGTAACACCTTCCCAGAAGAAGATTCTGTCTTTGTCTTCCATATACGCGTTGATTGCGGCCGAAAATGCCCTGAATGATTCACAATGGGAACCCAAATCCGAGATGGACCGACTACGAACTGGTGTGGCTGTCGGGGTAGGCATGGTTGACATGGAAGAAATTGTCCACAGTGGTAAGACACTCCATGAGAAAGGTTATAAAAAAGTGAGCCCCTTTTTCATACCTAAAATTCTTATTAATATGGCTGCTGGACATATAAGTATGAAACATTCCTTGCATGGTCCTAACCATTCTGTGTCGACAGCCTGCGCCACAGGATTGCATAGCATTGGTGATGCATTTAGACTAATCAAATACAATTCTGCTGATGTAATGTTAGCAGGAGGTGTCGATGCCGCTGTCAATCCGCTTGCAATAGCAGGCTTTGCTAAAATTCGAGCGTTGAGCACAAATTTCAACGATGAACCACATAAGTCCTCGCGTCCTTTTGACCGTCAACGCGATGGGTTCGTCATGTCGGAAGGTGCGGCTTTGCTTGTTCTCGAAGAATTGGAGCATGCTAAACAAAGGAATGCTCCTATTTATGCTGAAGTACTTGGTTATGGTCTGACTGGTGAAGCAAACCACATTACTGCCCCCAGAGAAGACGGTTATGGTTCTTTCCATTGCATGAAAATGGCCATCGAAGAAGCTGGAGTTGATGTTTCAGCGATAAATTACATAAATGCACATGCAACTTCTACACCACTTGGTGACGCCGCTGAAATCCGTGCCATTCGCCGGCTTTTCGGAGACCACTGTGATAAATTGATGATATCTTCAACTAAAGGCGCTACGGGACATTTATTGGGGGGAGCAGGAAGCATAGAAGCTTTATTTACTGTTCTCAGTTTGAAGACTGGGGACATTCCACCAACAATTAATTTAGAGAATCCCGATGAAGAATTTACTGGATTAGATTTAGTTCCCATTCGCAATTCCAAACTTATTGATGATTCACGACGCTGGATTGCTCTCAGCAATTCTTTAGGCTTTGGAGGGACGACTGCGTGCGTCTGTTTTGGATCCATGCCTTTGGCTAAGTCTTAGCACAACTGCTACATTCACTGCCATACAAATATATCAAACAACTGAATTCGCTAGAAACAGCAGTCAAAATTTCTCAAAAACTCTTTCGTTAGTTATAAACATTAAAAAATCTCCATCTTGAGATATATACTTGAAAATAGACAGAATGGTCGTGGTTGGAACACCTTTTAGTAGTAAGTCTGCTGACCCATGGCTATATTGTTATATTGGACCCTCTACATATCAACAAGGAAACTGCTATGTAGTTGCCCAGCTTGTTAGAAATAGCAGCAAAATGCTTTTGAATCATACCTGATCATCTTAAAGAAAGAAGTCTGTCCCAGATATACAAACAGATGCAAGGGTCAGGACTTGAACAACATTGCTCATAAGTTTGCTCAATCAGGCCCTGCCTGGGGTTATACAACAACATTCAAACCCTCCTAAAATGAGTGTACTCAGGCAAAAATGATAAAACCTTGACATCTTGACTTTGTAAGTTGCTCTCACTGTACCAGGGGTCAGGTTTTCTCTGCCCGTTTCTTTTCCAAAGCCAAATCCAGTTTCACCCTTCTCTCCTCTTAACCCTTCAGCATTCACATTACTCCATCAAATGTAATCCCTATTCTTATTGTTTTGAATTAATCATGCATTGTCACAGATTTGAGATTTCAGTGATGAGATTGTTTATTTTTAGAATGACATTGTGTAGGGTTGGTGTGAGAGGCTGGATCTGGCCAATTTGAACATAAGACAGGTGAAATATTTGGGCCAGATATGACTAGTTTAAACACTAAAGGGTTAAACTTCAGTCTACCTGTGAAAACAAAGATGTTATTGATAATCAAAGAAATTCTTTTAACCATATTGGGTCCAATGATCATTTGGCAAATTGTGGATTCTGACTGTCATTAACAAATCACTAACCAACTAGTTTACTTTGCTGTGCCAGAACATTCTATGACCCCCCCC
>NC_069007.1:22007099-22007966 GCF_001194135.2 Octopus bimaculoides
ACTTTTTTTTTTGTTACCAACTAAGACCTTCTGCATTCACCCATTTGTTACCAGAATTCTGTTGAAAAACAATTTGTTTCATTTATTTTAATAACAATGAAGAATTTAGTCAACTAACTTTGGTCATTGTTAATCTGGTGTTTGGAACATAAATTAACCTGCAATTTATCGCCACGGATGGAGGAAGCAAGTTAAGGAGGGGATCGACACTTTTGAGAGAGCACGTATCCAGCATGAAGAACTTAAGCGAGCTGTGCGAAAGCGCACGGCTCGTATAGTGAATGGGGAAAGCTTGGTCTGCAATGTTTGCAGTCATGTATGCTTGTCAAGAGCAGGGCTCATTATCCACCAACGGAGCCGCAAATGCAAAATATAAGTTAGTCCTAGTGCGTACAATGTTCCTGAAAGTCAGCAATGGTCTTCCTCGGTCACGAGTGGATGGCCATCATCATATATATATATATATATATATATACTCTGTATGCATCCTTCAAAGGAAAAATGATAACCTAAGTTCTATAAGCTCATAATTAACCCCCGAAGAAGTTCTACCCCATAATAGTTAGAATCTGATACCTTTCTTAGCATTTAACCAAATGCTTGGAACTTCTGACTGAAACATATATCTAGGTTCCTTGATTTTAGTTTTTGAGTTTTACAACTTGTAATCAATTTATTTGTACTGTTATGGGTTTTAAAAGAAATTTTCATCATTTTATAACAAATAAATTATTCATACATTCATTTGTTCTCCATTTTCTTTCCTTCAATATATATATATAATTCACCATTAAAAATTCGCCATTAAAGGATTATGGTGATACTCTGCATCAACATTTTGAAGTCTTGCTCTTCGTCTGAGTGGGG
>NC_069007.1:22008066-22011633 GCF_001194135.2 Octopus bimaculoides
GGGGGGGGGGGGATAGAAGTTCTGTTGCTTTGATCTCTAGCTGAAGATTGCGATTACAAGAATTTAGATGGCCGAGGGGAAATAACCGCAACGGAATTGTTGAATAAGTTTACAGCAGTTATTTCCCTTGCACCGTTGATGCTATTTAATTGAGAACGGTGATTTTATTGTCCAGTTTATCCACAACTTTCGTGCTTAACGTTAACTAACAATGTAGATTCTACATGGCTGACCAATCTGCATGAAACAAGAGTCAAATCTCGCGGAAAATCGTTTAAAAAATTAAAAGAATGGATTGGCAGAGTCGCTAGAACGTCAGAAGAAATATTTTGCTGTATTTTAGAAGGCAACGGATACTTTCTGAGTTCGACTCTCACTGACGTCAACTTAGCCTTTCATCCTTCCAGGATCGACATCTTCTGCCTGACTAATGGTCTCTTATGTACATGAGTTGTCTAAGAGAACATTAGTCAGGGAGAAGATGCACTTGTAGATCTGTCAGTAGAGTGGGTCTATTAACCGGATTCTATAGTATTAAGTATGCATCATGGCTGGTCTTACCAATCGGTTTTGTACAAAAAATACAATGGAGTGTTAGGTAACAAACCAATTATATAGATATGCTCATTTGATGAGTTCCTTATTTTGTCGATCCTGGAAGGATGAAAGGCTACGTTGACGTCAGTGGGAGTCGAACTCAGAAAGTATCCGTTGCTTTCTACAGCAAAATATTTCTTCTGACGTTCTAGCGACTCTGCCAATCCATTCTTTTAATTTTTAAAACGATTTTCCGCGAGATTTGACTCTTGTTTCATGCAGATTGGTCAGCCATGTAGAATCTACATTGTTAGTTAACGTTAAGCACGAAAGTTTTGGATGAACTGGACATTGAAATCACCGTTCTCAATTAAATAGCATCAACGGTGCAAGGGAAATAACTGCTGTAAACTTATTCAACAATTCCGTTGCGGTTATTTCCCCTGGGCCATCTAAATTCTTGTAATCGCAATCTTCAGCTAGAGATCAAAGCAACAGAACTTCTATCCCCCCCCCCTCAGACGAAGAGCAAGACTTCGAAATGTTGATGCAGAGTATCACCATAATCCTTTAATGGTGAATTTTTACCTATAACACTTCTCCTTATTAACGTGAGGCCAACAAAGCCTTCGTTTATCGTAGTCGCTCGACCTGCAACAATAGCAACTGAATCGCCTTTAAATCCAAACATAAATGTCTTAAATAAAGAAAGAACACCTCAGAGACAGAAGAACTAAAAAGACAAAATTAATAAAAATCGGGATGGTCACGGTTGGAGTGCTCGCGAAAATTTATCCGATCAAAGCTGATCCGGAAACTAAACAACAAAATCATTTACGTGTTCTCGATATCAGAGTGTTTGATATCATCTTTGTTCTATTACTAAAATGAATCGGTTCCTCCACCCGTTCGTCTGTCCGTCCTTTCATGAATGCGAGCTCACACGCGCACAAACACACAGTCAGGTACAAACGTCCAATAAGTTACAAAAGTGACGCAAAGGCTTCTGTAAATTTTCTGCAAAGTTGTGCACCTGAGCACTGTATCCAATAAGTTCATTATATTATGAGGTGGGATCAAGAAGTTCCTGGACTAGTCCTGTAGCATGCCAACAGATGGCAGCACGTGGTTGTGTTCGCAGTGACGTTCACGAGGCCGTGTACTGAGTGTCATTGCCGTGTTTACTTTGCAAGTTGTGAAATTTGTGTTTTTGCGATCACACGTATGCTGCAGTCTGTCATTTTGTCATGGACAGGAAGTTGGAACAAGGAGCAAAATTTTGTGTTAAACTTGGGAAGTCTGCTACAGAGACATTAAGAATGTTTTGGCAAGCTTATAGCAGTGGCGCAATGGGTCATATGCAGTGTTTCAAGTGGCACAGGCACTTCAAAACTAGAAGGACGTCCCTGGAAGATGATGAGTAATCTGGAAGACCTGCCACAAGCGTCACCCTCAGAAATGTGGTATTGTGCATCAAGAATTTGTCCCCCCCCCCCCAGGGCCAGACTATCACCCATCTCTTCATCTATCTCTCATCTCTGGATCATCTATTCCAATCACACTTTGCTCATCACTCTGCCCACTCCATACCAAACAGCTAGATGTGGCTCCTTGGGTAAGGGTCTTCTACAATAGCTTTAGGCCAATCAAAGCCTTGTGAGTGGATTTGGTAGGCGGAAACTGAAAGAAGCCAATCACGTGTGTGTGTGTGTCTGTCTGTCTGTGTGAATCCCTAAAACTCAAGAACTACACAACTGATTTCATTCAAATTAAAGACAGATGAAATGCCGCTAAGCATTTTGCTCAGCATGCTAACGATTCTGTCAGCTCACTGTCTTAATAATAATAATAATAACAATACAAATATAAATAGTAATAAAAATAAAAATAATAGCCCTAAGTGTTGGGAAGACACTCAGCAAGATATGGAAACAAAATTACAAAAAGAAGATAAAGATAATAATAATAATAATGATAATAATAATAATAATAATGATACTAAAAACTCACATATAAAGCATGGGTTTGCACTAAAGTCCACACAACCTTTGGTGCAAAAGTCTTATCTCTGCCTATTGTATCAATCAATATCTCTATTCATATTGTCTCCTTGGTTTATTTCTCCGATACAAAGAGAATATCTTTTTTTTTGCTCTAATTATCTGCTTAATTACCTCTAATCAGTTTTATATTAACTTATAACATCGATGTTGAAAATCTGGACCTACTTTTTATTCTTTTTTTTTTTTTAAATTCAAGGGAAATCCTTTTGTTACAAAATAAAATTTAACTTTAAAAACCTAGCCACTGCCCTCAAATGAATCCTGTTGATTCTCATTGAAAACCACGAATAACAAATTAAAATATTTACATTTGACTAAAATTCTTCAAGGTGGTGCCCCAGTATGGCCCCAGTCTAATGACTGAAACAAGTAAAAGATAAAAGATAGAATAAATACTATTTTATGTATGTGTTTATGCATGTATCTGTATGTGTATGAAGCAACAGTTCAAATATTGATACAACATTCTGCTATGAAGAAGACATATTTATTGTTTCAAGCAGAACGGTTTATCATGAAGAGATGTAATGTTTTCAGTGATATTTTCAGGATAAATTTCCTGTCATCACCTCCTCTCCTCAACCGACAAAGTTATTTTGCCTGAAACGTTAAACTTAAAACTTTAAACTTTTCCTTCTTCATAATTTTTTTTCCATTTTAAACTCAATTTATTAACAAAGAGCATCATTAATTCTCTCATATTCTACTGTTTTACTAATTAACCAATAGCTGTAAGGTATTTAGATGGTTGAACAACAACCTGACTGAAACTAGGTGAAGGGTCAGTATTTTATAGGACGTCTATTTTCAGAGCATTTACCAACACAATGAGCAAGAGATCAAAGTTTCAAAATAATTACCAATACAATAAAGCACAGATCAAAAACTAATCAGATAAGATTTTCTATCACCAGCTGAGTTGATTTTATTATTTCTTTCATTTGATTTTGGAAGTATTTTGCTGGGG